>NW_027521146.1:94446-120498 GCF_052094955.1 Ictidomys tridecemlineatus | reverse complement strand
ACTTTCATGGAAAGGGCTTGCCAAGCTTCCAAAAAACTATGAGTTGCCTGAAATCTCAGCAAACACTTTTTCACCCAATCTTGATGATAATTTCAGGTAATGATCAGTACACCAATCCCACTTGGCTTGCCAAATTTCGTTCTACTAAGTTAAACCGTTCGTTTGCAGTAACCGTTTTCATTTTGAGGTTTCACTCTGTTTTCTCCTATAGGGATACATGTATTTGGAACTCTAAATCAAACACGGTTTGTGCTAGCTCTTTGAAACTTGACACAATAAAGCAGTTTCAAGTTCTATCTCTATGGTTTGTTTTCTGTTGGTGTAGCCCTAAGCAGAGACTGGCGAGAATCACTTTCATGGAAAGGGCTTGCCAAGCTTCCAAAAAACTACGAGTTGCCTGAAATCTCAGCAAACACTTTTTCACCCAATCTTGATGATACTTTCAGGTAATGATCAGTACACCAATCGCACATGGCTCACCAAATTTCGTTCTTTTAGGTTAACCGTTCGTTTGCAGTAACCGTTTTCATTTTGAGGTTTCACTCTGTTTTCTCCTATAGGGACACATGTATTTGGAACACTAAATCAAACACGGTTTGTGCTAGCTCTTTGAAACTTGACACAATAAAGCAGGTTCATGTTCTATCTCTATGGTTTGTTTGCTGTTGATGTAGCCCTAAGCAGTGACTGGCGAGAATTACTTTCATGGAAAGGGCTTGCCAAGCTTCCAAAAAACTACGAGTTGCCTGAAATCTCAGCAAACACTTTTTCACCCAATCTTGATGATACTTTCAGGTAATGATTAGTACACCAATCCCACTTGGCTCGGCAAATTTCATTCTTCTAGATTAAACCGTTCATTTGCATTAACCGTTTTCATTTGAGGTTTCACTCTACTTTCTCCTATAGGGATACATGTATTTGGAACTCTAAATCAAACACGGTTTGTGCTAGCTCTTTGAAAGTTGACACAATAAAGCAGTTTCAAGTTCTATCTCTATGGTTTGTTTTCTGTTGATGTAGCCCTAAGCAGAGACTGGCGAGAATCACTTTCATGGAAAGGGCTTGCCAAGCTCCCGAAAAACTACGAGTTGCCTGAAATATCAGCAAACACGTTTTCACCCAATCTTGATGATACTTTCAGGTAATGATCAGTACACCAATCCCACTTGGCTCTCCAAATTTCGTTCTTCTAGGTTAAACCATTCGTTTGCAGTAACCGTTTTCATTTTGAGGTTTCACTCTGTTTTCTCCTATAGGGATACATGTATTTGGAACTCTATATCAAACATGGTTTGTGCTAGCTCTTTGAAACTTGACACAATAAAGAAGTTTCAAGTTCTATCTCTATGGTTTGTTTCCTGTTGATGTAGCCCTAAGCAGAGACTGACGAGAATCATTTTCCGGAAAAAGGTTGCCAAGCTTCCAAAAAACTAGTTGCCTGAAATCTCAGCAAACAGTTTTTCACCGAATCTTGATGATACTTTCAAGTAATGATCAGTACACCAATCCCACTTGGCTCGCCAACTTTCGTTCTTCTAGGTTATACCGTTCGTTTGCAGTAACCGTTTTCATTTTGAGGTTTCACTCTTTTTCTCCAAAGGGGACACATGTGTTTGGAACTCTAAATCCAACACGGTTTCTGCTAGCTCTTTGAAACTTAACACAATAAAGCAGTTTCCAGTTCTATCACTATGGTTTGATTGCTGTTGATGTAGCCCTAAGCAGAGACTGGCCAGAATCACTTTCATGGAAAGGGCTTGCCAAGCTTCCAAAAAACTACGAGTTGCCTGAAATCTCAGCATACACTTTTTCACTCAATCTTGATGATACTTTCAGGTAATGATCATTACACCAATTACACTTGGCTCGCCCAAGTTCGTTCTTCTAGGTTAAACCTTTCGTTTGCAGTAACCCTTTTCATTTTGAGGTTTCACTCTGTTTTCCCCTATAGGGATACATGTATTTGGAACTCTAAATCAAACACGGTTTGTGATAGCTCTTTGAAACTTGACACAATAAAGCTGTTTCAAGTTCTAACTCTATGATTTGTTTGCTGTTGATGTAGCCCTAAGCAGAGACTGACGAGAATCACTTTCCTGGAAAAAGGTTGCCAAGCTTCCAAAAAAACTACGAGTTGCCTGAAATCTCAGCAAACACTTTTTCACCCAATCTTGATGATACTTTCAGGTAATGATCAGTACACCAATCCCACTTGGCTTGCCAAATTTTGTTCTTCTAGGTTCCACCGTTCGTTTGCAGTAACCGTTTTCATTTTGAGGTTTCACTCTTTTTCTCCAAAGTGGACATGTATTTGGAACTCTAAATCAAACACGGTTTGTGCTAGCTCTTTGAAACTTAACACAATAAAGCAGTTCCAGTTCTATCACTATGGTTTGTTTGCTGTTTATGTAGCCCTAAGCAGAGACTGGCGAGAATCACTTTCATGGAAAGGGCTTGCCAAGCTTCCAAAAAACTACGAGTTGCCTGAATTCTGAGCAAACACTTTTTCACCCAATCTTGATGATACTTTCAGGTAATGATCAGTACACCAATCCCACTTGGCTCGCCAAATTTCGTTCTTCTAGGTTAAACCGTTTGTTTGCAGTAACCGTTTTCATTTTGAGGTTTCACTCTGTTTTCTCCTATAGGGATACGTATATTTGGAACTCTAAATCCAACACGGTTTGTGCTAGCTCTTTGAAACTTGACACAATAAAGCAGTTTCAAGTTCTATCTCTGTGGTTTGTTTGCTGTTGATGTAGAACTAAGCAGAGACTGGCGAGAATCATGTTCATGGAAAGGGCTTGCCAAGCTTCCAAAAAACTACGAGTTCCCTGAAATCTCAGCAAACAGTTTTTCACCCAATCTTGGTGATACTTTCAGGTAATGATCAGTACACCAATCCCACTTGGCTCGCCCACTTTCGTTCTTCTAGTTTAAACCTTTCGTTTGCAGTAACCGTTTTCATTTTGAGGTTTCACTCTGTTTTCTCCTATAGGGAAACATGTATTTGGAACTCTAAATCAAACACGGTTTGTGCTAGCTCTTTGAAACTTGACACAATAAAGCAGATACAAGTTCTATTTCTATGGTTTGTTTGCTGTTGATGTAGCACTAAGCAGAGATTGGCGAGAATCACTTTCATGGAGAGGGCTTGCCAAGCTTCCAAAAAACTACGAGTTGCCTGAAATCTCAGCAAACACTTTTTCACCCAATCTTGATGATACTTTCAGGTAATGATCAGTACACCAATCCCACTTGGCTCGCCAAATTTTGTTCTTCTAGGTTAAACCGTTCATTTGCAGTAACCGTTTTGATTTTGAGTTTTCACTCTCTTTTCTCCTATTGTGATACATGTATTTGGAACTCTAAATCAAACACGGTTTGTTGTAGCTCCTTGAAACTTGACACAATAAAGCAGTTTCAAGTTCTATCTCTATGGTTTTTTTGCTGTTGATGTAGCCCTAAGCAGAGACTGGCGAGAATCACTTTCATGGAATGAGGTTGCCAAGCTTCCAAAAAACTACGAGTTGCCTGAAATCTCAGCAAACACTTTTTTACCCAATCTTGATGATACTTTCAGGTAATGATCAGTACACCAATCCCACTTGGCTCGCCAAATTTCGTTCTTCTAGGTTAAACCGTTTCTTTGCAGTAACCGTTTTCATTTTGAGGTTTCACTCTGTTTTCTCCTATAGGGATACATGTATTTGGAACTCTAAATCAAACACGGTTTGTGCTAGCTCTTTGAAACTGGACACAATAAAGCAGTTCCAAGTTCTATCTGTATGGTTTGTTTGCTGTTGATGTAGCCCTAAACAGAGACTGGCGAGAATCACTTACATGGAAAGGGCTTGCCAAGCTTCCAAAAAACTAGAGTTGCCTGAAATCTCAGCAAACACTTTTTCACCCAATCTTGATGATACTTTCAGGTAATGATCAGTACACCAATCCCACATGGCTCGCCAAATTTCATTCTTTTAGGTTAAACCGTTCGTTTGCAGTAACCGTTTACATTTTGAGGTTTCACTCTGTTTTCTCCTATAGGGATACATGTATTTGGAACTCTAAATCAAACACGGTTTGTGCTAGCTCTTTGAAACTTGACACAATAAAGCAGTTTCAAGTTCTATCTCTATAGTTTGTTTGCTGTTTATGTAGCCCTAAGCAGTGACTGGCGAGAATTACTTTCATGGAACGGGCTTGCCAAGCTTCCAAAAAACTACGAGTTGCCTGAAATCTCAGCAAACACTTTTTCACCCAATCTTGATGATACTTTCAGGTAATGATTAGTACACGATTCCCACTTGGCTCGTCAAATTTCATTCTTCTAGATTAAACCGTTCGTTTGCATTAACCGTTTTCATTTTGAGGTTTCACTCTACTTTCTCCTATAGGGATACATGTATTTGGAACTCTAAATCAAACACGGTTTGTGCTAGCTCTTTGAAACTTAACACAATAAAGCAGTTCCAGTTCTATCACTATGGTTTGTTTGCTGTTTATGTAGCCCTAAGCAGAGACTGGTGAGAATCACTTTCATGGAAAAGGCTTGCCAAGCTTCCAAAAATCTACGAGTTGCCTGAAATCTCAGCAAACACTTTTTCACCCAATCTTGATGATACATTCAGGTAATGATCAGTACACCAGTCACATTTGGCTCGCCCACTTTCGTTCTTCTAGTTTAAACCTTTCGTTTGCAGTAACCGTTTTCATTTTGAGGTTTCACTCTGTTTTCTCCTATAGGGAAACATGTATTTTGAACTCTAAATCAAACACGGTTTGTGCTAGCTCTTTGAAACTTAACACAATAAAGCAGATACAAGTTCTATTTCTATGGTTTGTTTGCTGTTGATGTAGCCCTAAGCAGAGACTGGCGAGAATCACTTTCATGGAGAGGGCTTGCCAAGCTTCCAAAAAACGACGAGTTGCCTGAAATCTCAGCAAACACTTTTTCACCCAATCTTGATGATACTTTCAGGTAATGATCAGTACACCAATCCCACTTGGCTCGCCAAATTTCGTTCTTCTAGGTTAAACCGTTCATTTGCAGTAACCGTTTTGATTTTGAGGTTTCACTCTGTTTTCTCCTATTGGGATACATGTATTTGGAACTCTAAATCAAACACGGTTTGTTGTAGCTCCTTGAAACTTGACACAATAAAGCAGTTTCAAGTTCTATCTCTATGGTTTTTTTGCTGTTGATGTAGCCCTAAGCAGAGACTGGCGAGAATCACTTTCATGGAATGAGGTTGCCAAGCTTCCAAAAAACTACGAGTTGCCTGAAATCTCAGCAAACACTTTTTCACCCAATCTTGATGATACTTTCAGGTAATGATCAGTACACCAATGCCAATTGGCTCGCCAAATTTTGTTCTTCTAGGTTAAACTGTTCTTTTGCAGTAACCGTTTTCATTTTGAGGTTTCACTCTGTTTTCTCTTATAGGGATACATGTATTTGGAACTCTATATCAAACATGGTTTGTGCTAGCTCTTTGAAACTTGACACAATAAAGAAGTTTCAAGTTCTATCTCTATGGTTTGTTTCCTGTTGATGTAGCCCTAAGCAGAGACTGGCGAGAATCACTTTCATGGAAAGGGCTTGCCAAGCTTCCAAAAAACTATGAGTTTCCTGAAATCTCAGCAAACACTTTTTCACCCAATCTTGATGATAATTTCAGGTAATGATCAGTACACCAATCCCACTTGGCTTGCCAAATTTCGTTCTACTAAGTTAAACCGTTCGTTTGCAGTAACCGTTTTCATTTTGAGGTTTCACTCTGTTTTCTCCTATAGGGATACATGTATTTGGAACTCTAAATCAAACACGGTTTGTGCTAGCTCTTTGAAACTTGACACAATAAAGCAGTTTCAAGTTCTATCTCTATGGTTTGTTTTCTGTTGATGTAGCCCTAAGCAAAGACTGGCGAGAATCACTTTCATGGAAAGGGCTTGCCAAGCTTCCAAAAAACTACGAGTTGCCTGAAATCTCAGCAAACACTTTTTCACCCAATCTTGATGATACTTTCAGGTAATGATCAGTACACCAATCGCACATGGCTCACCAAATTTCGTTCTTTTAGGTTTAACCGTTCGTTTGCAGTAACCGTTTTCATTTTGAGGTTTCACTCTGTTTTCTCCTATAGGGACACATGTATTTGGAACTCTAAATCAAACACGGTTTGTGCTAGCTCTTTGAAACTTGACACAATAAAGCAGTTTCATGTTCTATCTCTATGGTTTGTTTGCTGTTGATGTAGCCCTAAGCAGTGACTGGCGAGAATTACTTTCATGGAAAGGGCTTGCCAAGCTTCCAAAAAACTACGAGTTGCCTGAAATCTCAGCAAACACTTTTTCACCCAATCTTGATGATACTTTCAGGTAATGATTAGTACACCAATTTCACTTGGCTCGGCAAATTTCATTCTTCTAGATTAAACCGTTCGTTTGCATTAACCGTTTTCATTTTGAGGTTTCACTCTACTTTCTCCTATAGGGATACATGTATTTGGAACTCTAAATCAAACACGGTTTGTGCTAGCTCTTTGAAAGTTGACACAATAAAGCAGTTTCAAGTTCTATCTCTATGGTTTGTTTTCTGTTGATGTAGCCCTAAGCAGAGACTGGCGAGAATCACTTTCATGGAAAGGGCTTGCCAAGCTTCCGAAAAACTACGAGTTGCCTGAAATATCAGCAAACACGTTTTCACCCAATCTTGATGATACTTTCAGGTAATGATCAGTACACCAATCCCACTTGGCTCTCCAAATTTCGTTCTTCTAGGTTAAACCATTCGTTTGCAGTAACCGTTTTCATTTTGAGGTTTCACTCTGTTTTCTCCTATAGGGATACATGTATTTGGAACTCTATATCAAACATGGTTTGTGCTAGCTCTTTGAAACTTGACACAATAAAGAAGTTTCAAGTTCTATCTCTATGGTTTGTTTCCTGTTGATGTAGCCCTAAGCAGAAACTGACGAGAATCATTTTCCGGAAAAAGGTTGCCAAGCTTCCAAAAAACTAGTTGCCTGAAATCTCAGCAAACAGTTTTTCACCGAATCTTGATGATACTTTCAAGTAATGATCAGTACACCAATCCCACTTGGCTCGCCAACTTTCGTTCTTCTAGGTTATACCGTTCGTTTGCAGTAACCGTTTTCATTTTTAGGTTTCACTCTTTTTCTCCAAAGGGGACACATGTATTTGGAACTCTAAATCCAACACGGTTTCTGCTAGCTCTTTGAAACTTAACACAATAAAGCAGTTTCCAGTTCTATCACTATGGTTTGATTGCTGTTGATGTAGCCCTAAGCAGAGACTGGCCAGAATCACTTTCATGGAAAGGGCTTGCCAAGCTTCCAAAAAACTACGAGTTGCCTGAAATCTCAGCATACACTTTTTCACTCAATCTTGATGATACTTTCAGGTAATGATCATTACACCAATTACACTTGGCTCGCCCAAGTTCGTTCTTCTAGGTTAAACCTTTCGTTTGCAGTAACCCTTTTCATTTTGAGGTTTCACTCTGTTTTCTCCTATAGGGATACATGTATTTGGAACTCTAAATCAAACACGGTTTGTGATAGCTCTTTGAAACTTGACACAATAAAGCAGTTTCAAGTTCTATCTCTATGATTTGTTTGTTGTTGATGTAGCCCTAAGCAGAGACTGACGAGAATCTCTTTCCTGGAAAAAGGTTGCCAAGCTTCCAAAAAAACTACGAGTTGCCTGAAATCTCAGCAAACACTTTTTCACCCAATCTTGATGATACTTTCAGGTAATGATCAGTACACCAATCCCACTTGGCTTGCCAAATTTTGTTCTTCTAGGTTCAACCGTTCGTTTGCAGTAACCGTTTTCATTTTGAGGTTTCACTCTTTTTCTCCAAAGTGGACACATGTATTTGGAACTCTAAATCAAACACGGTTTGTGCTAGCTCTTTGAAACTTAACACAATAAAGCAGTTCCAGTTCTATCACTATGGTTTGTTTGCTGTTTATGTAGCCCTAAGCAGAGACTGGCGAGAATCACTTTCATGGAAAGGGCTTGCCAAGCTTCCAAAATCTACGAGTTGCCTGAATTCTGAGCAAACACTTTTTCACCCAATCTTGATGATACTTTCAGGTAACGATCAGTACACCAATCCCACTTGGCTCGCCAAATTTCGTTCTTCTAGGTTAAACGGTTTGTGAGCAGTAACCGTTTTCATTTTGAGGTTTCACTCTGTTTTCTCCTATAGGGATACGTATATTTGGAACTCTAAATCCAACACGGTTTGTGCTAGCTCTTTGAAACTTGACACAATAAAGCAGTTTCAAGTTCTATCTCTGTGGTTTGTTTGCTGTTGATGTAGAACTAAGCAGAGACTGGCGAGAATCATGTTCATGGAAAGGGCTTGCCAAGCTTCCAAAAAACTACGAGTTCCCTGAAATCTCAGCAAACAGTTTTTCACCCAATCTTGGTGATACTTTCAGGTATATGATCAGTACACCAATCCCACTTGGCTCGCCCACTTTCGTTCTTCTAGTTTAAACCTTTCGTTTGCAGTAACCGTTTTCATTTTGAGGTTTCACTCTGTTTTCTCCTATAGGGAAACATGTATTTGGAACTCTAAATCAAACACCGTTTGTGCTAGCTCTTTGAAACTTGACACAATAAAGCAGATACAAGTTCTATTTCTATGGTTTGTTTGCTGTTGATGTAGCCCTAAGCAGAGATTGGCGAGAATCACTTTCATGGAGAGGGCTTGCCAAGCTTCCAAAAAACTACGAGTTGCCTGAAATCTCAGCAAACACTTTTTCACCCAATCTTGATGATACTTTCAGGTAATGATCAGTACACCAATCCCACTTGGCTCGCCAAATTTTGTTCTTCTAGGTTAAACCGTTCATTTGCAGTAAACCGTTTTGATTTTGAGTTTTCACTCTCTTTTCTCCTATTGTGATACATGTATTTGGAACTCTAAATCAAACACGGTTTGTTGTAGCTCCTTGAAACTTGACACAATAAAGCAGTTTCAAGTTCTATCTCTATGGTTTTTTTGCTGTTGATGTAGCCCTAAGCAGAGACTGGCGAGAATCACTTTTGGAATGAGGTTGCCAAGCTTCCAAAAAACTACGAGTTGCCTGAAATCTCAGCAAACACTTTTTTACCCAATCTTGATGATACTTTCAGGTAATGATCAGTACACCAATCCCACTTGGCTCGCCAAATTTCGTTCTTCTAGGTTAAACCGTTCCTTTGCAATAACCGTTTTCATTTTGAGGTTTCACTCTGTTTTCTTCTATAGGGATACATGTATTTGGAACTCTAAATCAAACACGGTTTGTGATAGCTCTTTGAAACTTGACACAATAAAGCAGTTTCAAGTTCTATCTCTATGATTTGTTTGTTGTTGATGTAGCCCTAAGCAGAGACTGACGAGAATCACTTTCCTGGAAAAAGGTTGCCAAGCTTCCAAAAAAACTACGAGTTGCCTGAAATCTCAGCAAACACTTTTTCACCCAATCTTGATGATACTTTCAGGTAATGATCAGTACACCAATCCCACTTGGCTTGCCAAATTTTGTTCTTCTAGGTTCAACCGTTCGTTTGCAGTAACCGTTTTCATTTTGAGGTTTCACTCTTTTTCTCCAAAGTGGACACATGTATTTGGAACTCTAAATCAAACACGGTTTGTGCTAGCTCTTTGAAACTTAACACAATAAAGCAGTTCCAGTTCTATCACTATGGTTTGTTTGCTGTTTATGTAGCCCTAAGCAGAGACTGGCGAGAATCACTTTCATGGAAAGGGCTTGCCAAGCTTCCAAAATCTACGAGTTGCCTGAATATGGTATCATCAATTTTTCACCCAATCTTGATGATACTTTCAGGTAACGATCAGTACACCAATCCCACTTGGCTCGCCAAATTTCGTTCTTCTAGGTTAAACCGTTTGTTTGCAGTAACCGTTTTCATTTTGAGGTTTCACTCTGTTTTCTCCTATAGGGATACGTATATTTGGAACTCTAAATCCAACACGGTTTGTGCTAGCTCTTTGAAACTTGACACAATAAAGCAGTTTCAAGTTCTATCTCTGTGGTTTGTTTGCTGTTGATGTAGAACTAAGCAGAGACTGGCGAGAATCATGTTCATGGAAAGGGCTTGCCAAGCTTCCAAAAAACTACGAGTTCCCTGAAATCTCAGCAAACAGTTTTTCACCCAATCTTGGTGATACTTTCAGGTAATGATCAGTACACCAATCCCACTTGGCTCGCCCACTTTCGTTCTTCTAGTTTAAACCTTTCGTTTGCAGTAACCGTTTTCATTTTGAGGTTTCACTCTGTTTTCTCCTATAGGGAAACATGTATTTGGAACTCTAAATCAAACACCGTTTGTGCTAGCTCTTTGAAACTTGACACAATAAAGCAGATACAAGTTCTATTTCTATGGTTTGTTTGCTGTTGATGTAGCCCTAAGCAGAGATTGGCGAGAATCACTTTCATGGAGAGGGCTTGCCAAGCTTCCAAAAAACTACGAGTTGCCTGAAATCTCAGCAAACACTTTTTCACCCAATCTTGATGATACTTTCAGGTAATGATCAGTACACCAATCCCACTTGGCTCGCCAAATTTTGTTCTTCTAGGTTAAACCGTTCATTTGCAGTAACCGTTTTGATTTTGAGTTTTCACTCTCTTTTCTCCTATTGTGATACATGTATTTGGAACTCTAAATCAAACACGGTTTGTTGTAGCTCCTTGAAACTTGACACAATAAAGCAGTTTCAAGTTCTATCTCTATGGTTTTTTGCTGTTGATGTAGCCCTAAGCAGAGACTGGCGAGAATCACTTTCATGGAATGAGGTTGCCAAGCTTCCAAAAAACTACGAGTTGCCTGAAATCTCAGCAAACACTTTTTTACCCAATCTTGATGATACTTTCAGGTAATGATCAGTACACCAATCCCACTTGGCTCGCCAAATTTCGTTCTTCTAGGTTAAACCGTTCCTTTGCAATAACCGTTTTCATTTTGAGGTTTCACTCTGTTTTCTCCTATAGGGATACATGTATTTGGAACTCTAAATCAAACACGGTTTGTGCTAGCTCTTTGAAACTGGACACAATAAAGCAGTTTCAAGTTCTATCTCTATGGTTTGTTTGCTGTTGATGTAGCCCTAAACAGAGACTGGCGAGAATCACTTACATGGAAAGGGCTTGCCAAGCTTCCAAAAAACTAGAGTTGCCTGAAATCTCAGCAAACACTTTTTCACCCAATCTTGATGATACTTTCAGGTAATGATCAGTACACCAATCCCACATGGCTCGCCAAATTTCATTCTTTTAGGTTAAACCGTTCGTTTGCAGTAACCGTTCACATTTTGAGGTTTCACTCTGTTTTCTCCTATAGGGAAACATGTATTTGGAACTCTAAATCAAACACGGTTTGTGCTAGCTCTTTGAAACTTAACACAATAAAGCAGTTCCAGTTCTATCACTATGGTTTGTTTGCTGTTTATGTAGCCCTAAGCAGAGACTGGTGAGAATCACTTTCATGGAAAAGGCTTGCCAAGCTTCCAAAAATCTACGAGTTGCCTGAAATCTCAGCAAACACTTTTTCACCCAATCTTGATGATACATTCAGGTAATGATCAGTACACCAGTCACATTTGGCTCGCCCACTTTCGTTCTTCTAGTTTAAACCTTTCGTTTGCAGTAACCGTTTTCATTTTGAGGTTTCACTCTGTTTTCTCCTATAGGGAAACATGTATTTTGAACTCTAAATCAAACACGGTTTGTGCTAGCTCTTTGAAACTTAACACAATAAAGCAGATACAAGTTCTATTTCTATGGTTTGTTTGCTGTTGATGTAGCCCTAAGCAGAGACTGGCGAGAATCACTTTCATGGAGAGGGCTTGCCAAGCTTCCAAAAAACTACGAGTTGCCTGAAATCTCAGCAAACACTTTTTCACCCAATCTTGATGATACTTTCAGGTAATGATCAGTACACCAATCCCACTTGGCTCGCCAAATTTCGTTCTTCTAGGTTAAACCGTTCATTTGCAGTAACCGTTTTGATTTTGAGGTTTCACTCTGTTTTCTCCTATTGGGATACATGTATTTGGAACTCTAAATCAAACACGGTTTGTTGTAGCTCCTTGAAACTTGACACAATAAAGCAGTTTCAAGTTCTATCTCTATGGTTTTTTTGCTGTTGATGTAGCCCTAAGCAGAGACTGGCGAGAATCACTTTCATGGAATGAGGTTGCCAAGCTTCCAAAAAACTACGAGTTGCCTGAAATCTCAGCAAACACTTTTTCACCCAATCTTGATGATACTTTCAGGTAATGATCAGTACACCAATGCCAATTGGCTCGCCAAATTTTGTTCTTCTAGGTTAAACTGTTCTTTTGCAGTAACCGTTTTCATTTTGAGGTTTCACTCTGTTTTCTCTTATAGGGATACATGTATTTGGAACTCTATATCAAACATGGTTTGTGCTAGCTCTTTGAAACTTGACACAATAAAGAAGTTTCAAGTTCTATCTCTATGGTTTGTTTCCTGTTGATGTAGCCCTAAGCAGAGACTGGCGAGAATCACTTTCATGGAAAGGGCTTGCCAAGCTTCCAAAAAACTATGAGTTTCCTGAAATCTCAGCAAACACTTTTTCACCCAATCTTGATGATAATTTCAGGTAATGATCAGTACACCAATCCCACTTGGCTTGCCAAATTTCGTTCTACTAAGTTAAACCGTTCGTTTGCAGTAACCGTTTTCATTTTGAGGTTTCACTCTGTTTTCTCCTATAGGGATACATGTATTTGGAACTCTAAATCAAACACGGTTTGTGCTAGCTCTTTGAAACTTGACACAATAAAGCAGTTTCAAGTTCTATCTCTATGGTTTGTTTTCTGTTGATGTAGCCCTAAGCAGAGACTGGCGAGAATCACTTTCATGGAAAGGGCTTGCCAAGCTTCCAAAAAACTACGAGTTGCCTGAAATCTCAGCAAACACTTTTTCACCCAATCTTGATGATACTTTCAGGTAATGATCAGTACACCAATCGCACATGGCTCACCAAATTTCGTTCTTTTAGGTTTAACCGTTCGTTTGCAGTAACCGTTTTCATTTTGAGGTTTCACTCTGTTTTCTCCTATAGGGACACATGTATTTGGAACTCTAAATCAAACACGGTTTGTGCTAGCTCTTTGAAACTTGACACAATAAAGCAGTTTCATGTTCTATCTCTATGGTTTGTTTGCTGTTGATGTAGCCCTAAGCAGTGACTGGCGAGAATTACTTTCATGGAAAGGGCTTGCCAAGCTTCCAAAAAACTACGAGTTGCCTGAAATCTCAGCAAACACTTTTTCACCCAATCTTGATGATACTTTCAAGGTAATGATTAGTACACCAATTTCACTTGGCTTGGCAAATTTCATTCTTCTAGATTAAACCGTTCGTTTGCATTAACCGTTTTCATTTTGAGGTTTCACTCTACTTTCTCCTATAGGGATACATGTATTTGGAACTCTAAATCAAACACGGTTTGTGCTAGCTCTTTGAAAGTTGACACAATAAAGCAGTTTCAAGTTCTATCTCTATGGTTTGTTTTCTGTTGATGTAGCCCTAAGCAGAGACTGGCGAGAATCACTTTCATGGAAAGGGCTTGCCAAGCTTCCGAAAAACTACGAGTTGCCTGAAATATCAGCAAACACGTTTTCACCCAATCTTGATGATACTTTCAGGTAATGATCAGTACACCAATCCCACTTGGCTCTCCAAATTTCGTTCTTCTAGGTTAAACCATTCGTTTGCAGTAACCGTTTTCATTTTGAGGTTTCACTCTGTTTTCTCCTATAGGGATACATGTATTTGGAACTCTATATCAAACATGGTTTGTGCTAGCTCTTTGAAACTTGACACAATAAAGAAGTTTCAAGTTCTATCTCTATGGTTTGTTTCCTGTTGATGTAGCCCTAAGCAGAAACTGACGAGAATCATTTTCCGGAAAAAGGTTGCCAAGCTTCCAAAAAACTAGTTGCCTGAAATCTCAGCAAACAGTTTTTCACCGAATCTTGATGATACTTTCAAGTAATGATCAGTACACCAATCCCACTTGGCTCGCCAACTTTCGTTCTTCTAGGTTATACCGTTCGTTTGCAGTAACCGTTTTCATTTTGAGGTTTCACTCTTTTTCTCCAAAGGGGACACATGTATTTGGAACTCTAAATCCAACACGGTTTCTGCTAGCTCTTTGAAACTTAACACAATAAAGCAGTTTCCAGTTCTATCACTATGGTTTGATTGCTGTTGATGTAGCCCTAAGCAGAGACTGGCCAGAATCACTTTCATGGAAAGGGCTTGCCAAGCTTCCAAAAAACTACGAGTTGCCTGAAATCTCAGCATACACTTTTTCACTCAATCTTGATGATACTTTCAGGTAATGATCATTACACCAATTACACTTGGCTCGCCCAAGTTCGTTCTTCTAGGTTAAACCTTTCGTTTGCAGTAACCCTTTTCATTTTGAGGTTTCACTCTGTTTTCTCCTATAGGGATACATGTATTTGGAACTCTAAATCAAACACGGTTTGTGCTAGCTCTTTGAAACTTGACACAATAAAGCAGTTTCATGTTCTATCTCTATGGTTTGTTTGCTGTTGATGTAGCCCTAAGCAGTGACTGGCGAGAATTACTTTCATGGAAAGGGCTTGCCAAGCTTCCAAAAAACTACGAGTTGCCTGAAATCTCAGCAAACACTTTTTCACCCAATCTTGATGATACTTTCAAGGTAATGATTAGTACACCAATTTCACTTGGCTTGGCAAATTTCATTCTTCTAGATTAAACCGTTCGTTTGCATTAACCGTTTTCATTTTGAGGTTTCACTCTACTTTCTCCTATAGGGATACATGTATTTGGAACTCTAAATCAAACACGGTTTGTGCTAGCTCTTTGAAAGTTGACACAATAAAGCAGTTTCAAGTTCTATCTCTATGGTTTGTTTTCTGTTGATGTAGCCCTAAGCAGAGACTGGCGAGAATCACTTTCATGGAAAGGGCTTGCCAAGCTTCCGAAAAACTACGAGTTGCCTGAAATATCAGCAAACACGTTTTCACCCAATCTTGATGATACTTTCAGGTAATGATCAGTACACCAATCCCACTTGGCTCTCCAAATTTCGTTCTTCTAGGTTAAACCATTCGTTTGCAGTAACCGTTTTCATTTTGAGGTTTCACTCTGTTTTCTCCTATAGGGATACATGTATTTGGAACTCTATATCAAACATGGTTTGTGCTAGCTCTTTGAAACTTGACACAATAAAGAAGTTTCAAGTTCTATCTCTATGGTTTGTTTCCTGTTGATGTAGCCCTAAGCAGAAACTGACGAGAATCATTTTCCGGAAAAAGGTTGCCAAGCTTCCAAAAAACTAGTTGCCTGAAATCTCAGCAAACAGTTTTTCACCGAATCTTGATGATACTTTCAAGTAATGATCAGTACACCAATCCCACTTGGCTCGCCAACTTTCGTTCTTCTAGGTTATACCGTTCGTTTGCAGTAACCGTTTTCATTTTGAGGTTTCACTCTTTTTCTCCAAAGGGGACACATGTATTTGGAACTCTAAATCCAACACGGTTTCTGCTAGCTCTTTGAAACTTAACACAATAAAGCAGTTTCCAGTTCTATCACTATGGTTTGATTGCTGTTGATGTAGCCCTAAGCAGAGACTGGCCAGAATCACTTTCATGGAAAGGGCTTGCCAAGCTTCCAAAAAACTACGAGTTGCCTGAAATCTCAGCATACACTTTTTCACTCAATCTTGATGATACTTTCAGGTAATGATCATTACACCAATTACACTTGGCTCGCCCAAGTTCGTTCTTCTAGGTTAAACCTTTCGTTTGCAGTAACCCTTTTCATTTTGAGGTTTCACTCTGTTTTCTCCTATAGGGATACATGTATTTGGAACTCTAAATCAAACACGGTTTGTGATAGCTCTTTGAAACTTGACACAATAAAGCAGTTTCAAGTTCTATCTCTATGATTTGTTTGTTGTTGATGTAGCCCTAAGCAGAGACTGACGAGAATCACTTTCCTGGAAAAAGGTTGCCAAGCTTCCAAAAAAACTACGAGTTGCCTGAAATCTCAGCAAACACTTTTTCACCCAATCTTGATGATACTTTCAGGTAATGATCAGTACACCAATCCCACTTGGCTTGCCAAATTTTGTTCTTCTAGGTTCAACCGTTCGTTTGCAGTAACCGTTTTCATTTTGAGGTTTCACTCTTTTTCTCCAAAGTGGACACATGTATTTGGAACTCTAAATCAAACACGGTTTGTGCTAGCTCTTTGAAACTTGACACAATAAAGCAGTTTCAAGTTCTATCTCTATAGTTTGTTTGCTGTTTATGTAGCCCTAAGCAGTGACTGGCGAGAATTACTTTCATGGAACGGGCTTGCCAAGCTTCCAAAAAACTACGAGTTGCCTGAAATCTCAGCAAACACTTTTTCACCCAATCTTGATGATACTTTCAAGGTAATGATTAGTACACCAATTTCACTTGGCTTGGCAAATTTCATTCTTCTAGATTAAACCGTTCGTTTGCATTAACCGTTTTCATTTTGAGGTTTCACTCTACTTTCTCCTATAGGGATACATGTATTTGGAACTCTAAATCAAACACGGTTTGTGCTAGCTCTTTGAAACTTGACACAATAAAGCAGTTTCATGATCTATCTCTATGGTTTGTTTGCTGTTGATGTAGCCCTAAGCAGTGACTGGCGAGAATTACTTTCATGGAAAGGGCTTGCCAAGCTTCCAAAAAACTACGAGTTGCCTGAAATCTCAGCAAACACTTTTTCACCCAATCTTGATGATACTTTCAAGGTAATGATTAGTACACCAATTTCACTTGGCTTGGCAAATTTCATTCTTCTAGATTAAACCGTTCGTTTGCATTAACCGTTTTCATTTTGAGGTTTCACTCTACTTTCTCCTATAGGGATACATGTATTTGGAACTCTAAATCAAACACGGTTTGTGCTAGCTCTTTGAAAGTTGACACAATAAAGCAGTTTCAAGTTCTATCTCTATGGTTTGTTTTCTGTTGATGTAGCCCTAAGCAGAGACTGGCGAGAATCACTTTCATGGAAAGGGCTTGCCAAGCTTCCGAAAAACTACGAGTTGCCTGAAATATCAGCAAACACGTTTTCACCCAATCTTGATGATACTTTCAGGTAATGATCAGTACACCAATCCCACTTGGCTCTCCAAATTTCGTTCTTCTAGGTTAAACCATTCGTTTGCAGTAACCGTTTTCATTTTGAGGTTTCACTCTGTTTTCTCCTATAGGGATACATGTATTTGGAACTCTATATCAAACATGGTTTGTGCTAGCTCTTTGAAACTTGACACAATAAAGAAGTTTCAAGTTCTATCTCTATGGTTTGTTTCCTGTTGATGTAGCCCTAAGCAGAAACTGACGAGAATCATTTTCCGGAAAAAGGTTGCCAAGCTTCCAAAAAACTAGTTGCCTGAAATCTCAGCAAACAGTTTTTCACCGAATCTTGATGATACTTTCAAGTAATGATCAGTACACCAATCCCACTTGGCTCGCCAACTTTCGTTCTTCTAGGTTATACCGTTCGTTTGCAGTAACCGTTTTCATTTTGAGGTTTCACTCTTTTTCTCCAAAGGGGACACATGTATTTGGAACTCTAAATCCAACACGGTTTCTGCTAGCTCTTTGAAACTTAACACAATAAAGCAGTTTCCAGTTCTATCACTATGGTTTGATTGCTGTTGATGTAGCCCTAAGCAGAGACTGGCCAGAATCACTTTCATGGAAAGGGCTTGCCAAGCTTCCAAAAAACTACGAGTTGCCTGAAATCTCAGCATACACTTTTTCACTCAATCTTGATGATACTTTCAGGTAATGATCATTACACCAATTACACTTGGCTCGCCCAAGTTCGTTCTTCTAGGTTAAACCTTTCGTTTGCAGTAACCCTTTTCATTTTGAGGTTTCACTCTGTTTTCTCCTATAGGGATACATGTATTTGGAACTCTAAATCAAACACGGTTTGTGATAGCTCTTTGAAACTTGACACAATAAAGCAGTTTCAAGTTCTATCTCTATGATTTGTTTGTTGTTGATGTAGCCCTAAGCAGAGACTGACGAGAATCACTTTCCTGGAAAAAGGTTGCCAAGCTTCCAAAAAAACTACGAGTTGCCTGAAATCTCAGCAAACACTTTTTCACCCAATCTTGATGATACTTTCAGGTAATGATCAGTACACCAATCCCACTTGGCTTGCCAAATTTTGTTCTTCTAGGTTCAACCGTTCGTTTGCAGTAACCGTTTTCATTTTGAGGTTTCACTCTTTTTCTCCAAAGTGGACACATGTATTTGGAACTCTAAATCAAACACGGTTTGTGCTAGCTCTTTGAAACTTGACACAATAAAGCAGTTTCAAGTTCTATCTCTATAGTTTGTTTGCTGTTTATGTAGCCCTAAGCAGTGACTGGCGAGAATTACTTTCATGGAACGGGCTTGCCAAGCTTCCAAAAAACTACGAGTTGCCTGAAATCTCAGCAAACACTTTTTCACCCAATCTTGATGATACTTTCAGGTAATGATTAGTACACGATTCCCACTTGGCTCGGCAAATTTCATTCTTCTAGATTAAACCGTTCGTTTGCATTAACCGTTTTCATTTTGAGGTTTCACTCTACTTTCTCCTATAGGGATACATGTATTTGGAACTCTAAATCAAACACGGTTTGTGCTAGCTCTTTGAAACTTAACACAATAAAGCAGTTCCAGTTCTATCACTATGGTTTGTTTGCTGTTGATGTAGACCTAAGCAGAGACTGGTGAGAATCACTTTCATGGAAAAAGCTTGCCAAGCTTCCAAAAATCTACGAGTTGCCTGAAATCTCAGCAAACACTTTTTCACCCAATCTTGATGATACATTCAGGTAATGATCAGTACGCCAGTCACATTTGGCTCGCCCACTTTCGTTCTTCTAGTTTAAACCTTTCGTTTGCAGTAACCGTTTTCATTTTGAGGTTTCACTCTGTTTTCTCCTATAGGGAAACATGTATTTTGAACTCTAAATCAAACACGGTTTGTGCTAGCTCTTTGAAACTTAACACAATAAAGCAGATACAAGTTCTATTTCTATGGTTTGTTTGCTGTTGATGTAGCCCTAAGCAGAGACTGGCGAGAATCACTTTCATGGAGAGGGCTTGCCAAGCTTCCAAAAAACTACGAGTTGCCTGAAATCTCAGCAAACACTTTTTCACCCAATCTTGATGATACTTTCAGGTAATGATCAGTACACCAATCCCACTTGGCTCGCCAAATTTCGTTCTTCTAGGTTAAACCATTCGTTTGCAGTAACCGTTTTCATTTTGAGGTTTCACTCTGTTTTCTCCTATAGGGATACATGTATTTGGAACTCTATATCAAACATGGTTTGTGCTAGCTCTTTGAAACTTGACACAATAAAGAAGTTTCAAGTTCTATCTCTATGGTTTGTTTCCTGTTGATGTAGCCCTAAGCAGAGACTGACGAGAATCATTTTCCGGAAAAAGGTTGCCAAGCTTCCAAAAAACTAGTTGCCTGAAATCTCAGCAAACAGTTTTTCACCCAATCTTGATGATACTTTCAAGTAATGATCAGTACACCAATCCCACTTGGCTCGCCAACTTTCGTTCTTCTAGGTTATACCGTTCGTTTGCAGTAACCGTTTTCATTTTGAGGTTTCACTCTTTTTCTCCAAAGGGGACACATGTATTTGGAACTCTAAATCCAACACGGTTTCTGCTAGCTCTTTGAAACTTAACACAATAAAGCAGTTTCCAGTTCTATCACTATGGTTTGATTGCTGTTGATGTAGCCCAAAGCAGAGACTGGCCAGAATCACTTTCATGGAAAGGGCTTGCCAAGCTTCCAAAAAACTACGAGTTGCCTGAAATCTCAGCATACACTTTTTCACTCAATCTTGATGATACTTTCAGGTAATGATCATTACACCAATTACACTTGGCTCGCCCAAGTTCGTTCTTCTAGGTTAAACCTTTCGTTTGCAATAACCCTTTTCATTTTGAGGTTTCACTCTGTTTTCTCCTATAGGGATACATGTATTTGGAACTCTAAATCAAACACGGTTTGTGATAGCTCTTTGAAACTTGACACAATAAAGCAGTTTCAAGTTCTATCTCTATGATTTGTTTGCTGTTGATGTAGCCCTAAGCAGAGACTGACGAGAATCACTTTCCCGGAAAAAGGTTGCCAAGCTTCCAAAAAACTACGAGTTGCCTGAAATCTCAGCAAACACTTTTTCACCCAATCTTGATGATACTTCACGTAATGATCAGTACACCAATCCCACTTGGCTTGCCAAATTTTGTTCTTCTAGGTTCAACCGTTCATTTGCAGTAACCGTTTCCATTTTGAGGTTTCACTCTTTTTCTTCAATGTGGACACATGTATTTGGAACTCTAAATCAAACACGGTTTGTGCTAGCTCTTTGAAACTTAACACAATAAAGCAGTTCCAGTTCTATCACTATGGTTTGTTTGCTGTTTATGTAGCCCTAAGCAGAGACTGGCGAGAATCACTTTCATGGAAAGGGCTTGCAAGCTTCCAAAAAACTACGAGTTGCCTGAATTCTGAGCAAACACTTTTTCACCCAATCTTGATGATACTTTCAGGTAATGATCAGTACACCAATCCCACTTGGCTCGCCAAATTTCGTTCTTCTAGGTTAAACCGTTTGTTTGCAGTAACCGTTTTCATTTTGAGGTTTCACTGTGTTTTCTCCTATAGGGATACGTATATTTGGAACTCTAAATCCAACACGGTTTGTGCTAGCTCTTTGAAACTTGACACAATAAAGCAGTTTCAAGTTCTATCTCTGTGGTTTGTTTGCTGTTGATGTAGAACTAAGCAGAGACTGTCGAGAATCATGTTCATGGAAAGGGCTTGCCAAGCTTCCAAAAAACTACGAGTTCCCTGAAATCTCAGCAAACAGTTTTTCACCCAATCTTGGTGATACTTTCAGGTAATGATCAGTACACCAATCCCACTTGGCTCGCCCACTTTCGTTCTTCTAGTTTAAACCTTTCGTTTGCAGTAACCGTTTTCATTTTGAGGTTTCACTGTTTTCTCCTATAGGGATACATGTATTTGGAACTCTAAATCAAACACGGTTTGTGCTAGCTCTTTGAAACTGGACACAATAAAGCAGTTTCAAGTTCTATCTGTATGGTTTGTTTGCTGTTGATGTAGCCCTAAGCAGAGACTGGCGAGAATCACTTTCATGGAGAGGGCTTGCCAAGCTTCCAAAAAACTACGAGTTGCCTGAAATCTCAGCAAACACTTTTTCACTCAATCTTGATGATACTTTCAGGTAATGATCAGTACACCAATCGCACATGGCTCGCCAAATTTCGTTATTTTAGGTTTAACCGTTCGTTTGCAGTAACCGTTTTCATTTTGAGGTTTCACTCTGTTTTCTCCTATAGGGACACATGTATTTGGAACTCTAAATCAAACACGGTTTGTGCTAGCTCTTTGAAACTTGACACAATAAAGCAGTTTCAAGTTCTATCTCTATGGTTTGTTTGCTGTTAATGTAGCCCTAAGCAGTGACTGGCGAGAATTACTTTCATGGAAAGGGCTTGCCAAGCTTCCAAAAAACTACGAGTTGCCTGAAATCTCAGCAAACACTTTTTCACCCAATCATGATGATACTTTCAGGTAATGATTAGTACACCAATCCCACTTGGCTCGGCAAATTTCATTCTTCTAGATTAAACCGTTCGTTTGCATTAACCGTTTTCATTTTGAGGTTTCACTCTACTTTCTCCTATAGGGATACATGTATTTGGAACTCTAAATCAAACACGGTTTGTGCTAGCTCTTTGAAAGTTGACACAATAAAGCAGTTTCAAGTTCTATCTCTATGGTTTGTTTTCTGTTGATGTAGCCCTAAGCAGAGACTGGCGAGAATCACTTTCATAGAAAGGGCTTGCCAAGCTTCCGAAAAACTACGAGTTGCCTGAAATATCAGCAAACACGTTTTCACCCAATCTTGATGATACTTTCAGGTAATGATCAGTACACCAATCCCACTTGGCTCGCCAAATTTCGTTCTTCTAGGTTAAACCATTCGTTTGCAGTAACCGTTTTCATTTTGAGGTTTCACTCTGTTTTCTCCTATAGGGATACATGTATTTGGAACTCTATATCAAACTTGGTTTGTGCTAGGTCTTTGAAACTTGACACAATAAAGAAGTTTCAAGTTCTATCTCTATGGTTTGTTTCCTGTTGATGTAGCCCTAAGCAGAGACTGACGAGAATCATTTTCCGGAAAAAGGTTGCCAAGCTTCCAAAAAACTAGTTGCCTGAAATCTCAGCAAACAGTTTTTCACCGAATCTTGATGATACTTTCAAGTAATGATCAGTACACCAATCCCACTTGGCTCGCCAACTTTCGTTCTTCTAGGTTATACCGTTCGTTTGCAGTAACCGTTTTCATTTTGAGGTTTCACTCTTTTTCTCCAAAGGGGACACATGTATTTGGAACTCTAAATCCAACACGGTTTCTGCTAGCTCTTTGAAACTTAACACAATAAAGCAGTTTCCAGTTCTATCACTATGGTTTGATTGCTGTTGATGTTGCCCAAAGCAGAGACTGGCCAGAATCACTTTCATGGAAAGGGCTTGCCAAGCTTCCAAAAAACTACGAGTTGCCTGAAATCTCAGCATACACTTTTTCACTCAATCTTGATGATACTTTCAGGTAATGATCATTACACCAATTACACTTGGCTCGCCCAAGTTCGTTCTTCTAGGTTAAACCTTTCGTTTGCAGTAACCCTTTTCATTTTGAGGTTTCACTCTGTTTTCTCCTATAGGGATACATGTATTTGGAACTCTAAATCAAACACGGTTTGTGATAGCTCTTTGAAACTTGACACAATAAAGCAGTTTCAAGTTCTATCTCTATGATTTGTTTGTTGTTGATGTAGCCCTAAGCAGAGACCGACGAGAATCACTTTCCTGGAAAAAGGTTGCCAAGCTTCCAAAAAAACTACGAGTTGCCTGAAATCTCAGCAAACACTTTTTCACCCAATCTTGATGATACTTTCAGCTAATGATCAGTACACCAATCCCACTTGGCTCGACAAATTTTGTTCTTCTAGGTTCAACCGTTCGTTTGCAGTAACCGTTTTCATTTTGAGGTTTCACTCTTTTTCTTCAATGTGGACACATGTATTTGGAACTCTAAATCAAACACGGTTTGTGCTAGCTCTTTGAAACTTAACACAATAAAGCAGTTCCAGTTCTATCACTATGGTTTGTTTGCTGTTTATGTAGCCCTAAGCAGAGACTGTGGAGAATCACTTTCATGGAAAGGGCTTGCAAGCTTCCAAAAAACTACGAGTTGCCTGAATTCTGAGCAAACACTTTTTCACCCAATCTTGATGATACTTTCAGGTAATGATCAGTACACCAATCCCACTTGGCTCGCCAAATTTCGTTCTTCTAGGTTAAACCGTTTGTTTGCAGTAACCGTTTTCATTTTGAGGTTTCACTGTGTTTTCTCCTATAGGGATACGTATATTTGGAACTCTAAATCCAACACGGTTTGTGCTAGCTCTTTGAAACGTGACACAATAAAGCAGTTTCAAGTTCCATCTCTGTGGTTTGTTTGCTGTTGATGTAGAACTAAGCAGAGACTGGCGAGAATCATGTTCATGGAAAGGGCTTGCCAAGCTTCCAAAAAACTACGAGTTCCCTGAAATCTCAGCAAACAGTTTTTCACCCAATCTTGGTGATACTTTCAGGTAATGATCAGTACACCAATCCCACTTGGCTCGCCCACTTTCGTTCTTCTAGTTTAAACCTTTCGTTTGCAGTAACCGTTTTCATTTTGAGTTTTCACTCTGTTTTCTCCTATAGGGATACATGTATTTGGAACTCTAAATCAAACACGGTTTGTGCTAGCTCTTTGAAACTGGACACAATAAAGCAGTTTCAAGTTCTATCTGTATGGTTTGTTTGCTGTTGATGTAGCACTAAACAGAGACTGGCGAGAATCACTTACATGGAAAGGGCTTGCCAAGCTTCCAAAAAACTAGAGTTGCCTGAAATCTCAGCAAACACTTTTTCACCCAATCTTGATGATACTTTCAGGTAATGATCAGTACACCAATCCCACATGGCTTGCCAATTTTCGTTCTTTTAGGTTAAACCGTTCGTTTGCAGTAACCGTTTTCATTTTGAGGTTTCACTCTGTTTTCTCCTATAGGGATACATGTATTTGGAACTCTAAATCAAACACGGTTTGTGCTAGCTCTTTGAAACTTGATACAATAAAGCAGTTTCAAGTTCTATCTCTATAGTTTGTTTGCTGTTTATGTAGCCCTAAGCAGTGACTGGCGAGAATTACTTTCATGGAACGGGCTTGCCAAGCTTCCAAAAAACTACGAGTTGCCTGAAATCTCAGCAAACACTTTTTCACCCAATCTTGATGATACTTTCAGGTAATGATTAGTACACGATTCCCACTTGGCTCGGCAAATTTGATTCTTCTAGATTAAACCGTTCGTTTGCATTAACCGTTTTCATTTTGAGGTTTCACTCTACTTTCTCCTATAGGGATACATGTATTTGGAACTCTAAATCAAACACGGTTTGTGCTAGCTCTTTGAAAGTTGACACAATAAAGCAGTTTCAAGTTCTATCTCTATGGTTTGTTTTCTGTTGATGTAGCCCTAAGCAGAGACTGGCGAGAATCACTTTCATGGAAAGGCTTTGCCAAGCTTCCGAAAACCTACGAGTTGCCTGAAATATCAGCAAACACGTTTTCACCCAATCTTGATGATACTTTCAGGTAATGATCAGTACACCAATCCCACTTCGCTCTCCAAATTTCGTTCTTCTAGGTTAAACCATTCGTTTGCAGTAACCGTTTTCATTTTGAGGTTTCACTCTGTTTTCTCCTATAGGGATACATGTATTTGGAACTCTATATCAAACATGGTTTGTGCTAGCTCTTTGAAACTTGACACAATAAAGAAGTTTCAAGTTCTATCTCTATGGTTTGTTTGCTGTTGATGTAGCCCTAAGCAGAGACTGGCGAGAATCACTTTCATGGAATGAGGTTGCCAAGCTTCCAAAAAACTACGAGTTGCCTGAAATCTCAGCAAACACTTTTTCACCCAATCTTGATGATACTTTCAGGTAATGATCAGTACACCAATGCCAATTGGCTCGCCAAATTTTGTTCTTCTAGGTTAAACTGTTCGTTTGCAGAAACCGTTTTCATTTTGAGGTTTCACTCTGTTTTCTCCTATAGGGATACATGTATTTGGAACTCTAAATCAAACACGGTTTGTGCTAGCTCTTTGAAACTTGACACAATAAAGCAGTTTCAAGTTCTATCTCTATGTTTTGTTTGCTGTTGATGTAGCCCTAAGCAGAGACTGCCGAGAATTACTTTCATGGAAAGGGCTTGCCAAGCTTCCAAAAAACTAGAGTTGCCTGAAATCTCAGCAAAGACTTTTTCACCCAATCTTGATGATACTTTCAGGTAATGATCAGTACACCAATCGCACATGGCTTGCCAAATTTCGTTCTTTTAGGTTTAACCGTTCGTTTGCAGTAACCGTTTTCATTTTGAGGTTTCACTCTGTTTTCTCCTATAGGGATACATGTATTTGGAACTCTATATCAAACATGGTTTGTGCTAGCTCTTTGAAACTTGACACAATAAAGAAGTTTCAAGTTCTATCTCTATGGTTTGTTTCCTGTTGATGTAGCCCTAAGCAGAGACTGACGAGAATCATTTTCCGGAAAAAGGTTGCCAAGCTTCCAAAAAACTAGTTGCCTGAAATCTCAGCAAACAGTTTTTCACCCAATCTTGATGATACTTTCAAGTAATGATCAGGACACCAATCCCACTTGGCTCGCCAACTTTCGTTCTTCTAGGTTATACCGTTCGTTTGCAGTAACCGTTTTCATTTTGAGGTATCACTCTTTTTCTCCAAAGGGG
>NW_027521146.1:60310-94246 GCF_052094955.1 Ictidomys tridecemlineatus | reverse complement strand
TAACACAATAAAGCAGTTTCAAGTTCTATCTCTATGGTTTGTTTGCTGTTGATGTAGCCCTAAGCAGAGACTGGCGAGAATCCCTTTCATGGAAAGGGGTTGCCAAGCTTCCATAAAACCACGAGTTGCCTGAAACCTCAGCAAACACTTTTTCACCCAATCTTGATGATACTTTCAGGTAATGAACAGTACACCAATCCCCACTTGACTCACCAAATTTCGTTCTTCTAGGTTAAACCTTTCATTTGCAGTAACCGTTTTCATTTTGAGGTTTCACTCTCTTTTCTCCTATAGGTATACATGTATTTGAAACTGTACATGAAACACGGTTTGTGCTAGCTCTTTGAAACTTGACACAATAAAGCAGTTTCAAGTTCTATATCTATGGTTTATTTGCTGTTGATGTAGCCCTAAGCAGAGACTTGCGAGAATCACTTTCATGGAAAGTGATTGCCAAGCTTCTAAAAAACTACGAGTTTCCTGAAATCTCAGCAAACACTTTTTCACAAAACCTTCATGATACTTTCAAGTAATGATCAGTACACCAATCCCACTTGGCTCGCCAAATTTCGTTCTTCTACATTAAACCGTTCGTTTGCAGTAACCGTTTTCATTTTGAGATTTCACTCTGTTTTCTCCAAATGGGATACATGTATTTGGAACTCTAAATCAAACACGGTTTGTGCTAGCTCTTTGAAACTGTCACAATAAACAGTTTCAAATTCTATCACTATAGTTTTTTGCTGTTGATGTATCCCTAAGCAGAGACTGGCGAGAATCTCTTTCATGGAAAGGGGTTGCCAAGCTTCCAAAAAACTATGAGTTGCCTGAAATTTCATCAAACACTTTTACTCCCAATCTTGATGATACTTTCAGGTAATGGTCAGTACACCAATACCACTTGGCTCGCCAAATTTCGTTCTTCTAGGTTAAACCGTTCATTTTCATTAATTGTTTTCATTTTGCAATATCACTCTGTTTTCTCCCATAGGGATACAAGTATTTGGAATTCTAAATCAAACACGGTTTGTGCTAGCTCTTTGAAACCTGACACAATAAAGCAGTTTCAAGTTCTATCTCTATGGTTTGTTTGCTGTTGATGTACCCCTAAGCAGAGACTGACGAGAATCACTTTCATGGAAAGGGCTTGCCAAGCTTCCTAAAAACTACGAGTTGCCTGAAATCTCAGGAAACACTTTTTCACTCAATCTTGATGATACTTTCTGGTAATGATCAGTACACCAATCCCACTTGGCTCACCAAATTTCATTCTTCTAGGTTAAACTGTTCCTTTGAAGTAACCGTTTTTATTTTGAGGTTTCACTCTGTTTTTCTCCCATAGGGATACAAGTATTTGGAATTCTAAATGAAACACGGTTTGTGCTAGCTCTTTGAAACCTGACACAATAAACAGTTTCAAGTTCTATCTCTATGGTTTGTTTGCTGTTGATGTAGCCCTAAGCAGAGACTGGCGAGAATCACTTTCATGGAGACGGCTTGCCAAGCTTCCAGAAAAATACGGGTTGCCTTAAATCTCAGCAAACACTTTTTCACCCAATCTTGATGATACTTTCAGGTAATGATCAGTACTCCAATCCCACTTGGCTCTCCAAATTTCTTTCTTCTAGGTTAAACCGTTCGTTTGTAGTAACCGTTTTCATTTTGAGGTTTCACTCTGTTTTCTCCTATAGGGATTCATGTATTTGTGTATCTAAATCAAACACGGTTTGTGCTAACTCTTTGAAACTTGACACAATAAAGCAGTTTCAAGTTCTACCACTATGGTTTGTTTGCTGTTGATGTAGCCCTAAGCGGAGACTGGCGAGAATCACTTTCATGGAATGGGGTTGCCAAGCTTCAAAAAACTACGAGTTTTCTGAAATCTCAGCAACCACTTTTTCACCCAATCTTGATGATACTTTTAGGTAATGATCAGTACACCAATCCCTCTTGCTCGCCAATTGTCGTTCTTCTAGGTTAAACCGTTCGTTTGCAGTTACCGTTTTCATTTTGAGGTTCCACTCTTTTTCTCCAAAGGAGACACATGTATTTGGAACTCTAAATCGAACACGGTTTGTGCTAGCTCTTTGAAACTTAACACAATAAACAGTTTTCCAGTTCTATCCTATGGTTTGTTTGCTGTTGATGTAGCCCTAAGCAGAGACTGGCGAGAATCACTTCATGGAAAGGGCTTGCCAAGCTTCCAAAAAACTACGAGTTGCCTAAAATCTCAGCAAACACTTTTTCACCCAATCTTGATGATACTTTTCAGGTAATGATCAGTACACCAATCACACTTGGCTCGCCCACTTTCGTTCTTTTAGGTTAAACCGCTCGTTTGCAGTAACCGTTTTCATTTTGAGGTTTCACTCTGTTTTCTCCTATAGGGATACATGTATTTGGAACTCTAAATCAAAACACGGTTTGTGCTAGCTCTTTGAATCTTGACACAATAAAGCAGTTTCAAGTTCTATCTCTATGGTTTGTTTGCTGTTAATGTAGCACTAAGCAGAGACTGGCGAGAATCACTTTCCCAGAAAGGGGTTGCTAAGCTTCCAAAAAACTACGAGTTGCCTGAAATCTCAGCAAACAGTTTTTCACCCAATCTTGATGATACTTTAAGGTAATGATCAGTACACCAATCCCACTTGGCTCGCCAAATTTCGTTCTTTTAGGTTAAACCGGTCGTTTTCAGTAAGTATTGTCATTTTGAGGTTTCACTCTGTTTTCTCCTATAGGGATACATGTATTTGGAACTCTAAATCAATCACGGTTTGTCTAGCTCTTTGAAACGTGACACAATAAAGCAGTTTCATGTTCTATCTCTATGGTTTGTTTGCTATTGATATAGCCCTAAGCAGAGACTGGCGAGAATCACTTCCAAGGTAATGGCTTGCCAAGCTTCCAAAAAACTACGAGTTGCCTGAATCTCAGCAAACACTTTTTCTCCCAATTTTCAGGATACTTTCAGGTAATGATCAGTACACCAATCCCACTCGGCTCGCCAAATTTCGTTCTTCTAGGTTAAACCGTTCGTTTGCAGTAACCGTTTTCATTTTGATGTTTCACTCTGTTTTCTCCTAAAGGGATACATGTATTTGGAACTCTAAATCAAACACGGTTTGTTGTAGCTCCTTGAAACTTGACACAATAAAGCAGTTTCAAGTTCTATCTCTATGGTTTGTTTGCTGTTGATGTAGCCCTAAGCAGAGACTGGCGAGAATCACTTTCATTGAAAGGGCTTTCCAACCTTCCAAAAAACTACGAGTTTCCTGAATCTCAGCAAACACTTTTTCACCCAATCTTGATGATACTTTCAGGTAATGATCAGTACACCAATCACACTTGGCTCGCCCACTTTCGTTCTTTTAGGTTAAACCGCTCGTTTGCAGTAACCGTTTTCATTTTGAGGTTTCACTCTGTTTTCTCCTATAGGGATACATGTATTTGGAACTCTAAATCAAACACGGTTTGTGCTAGCTCTTTGAATCTTGACACAATAAAGCAGTTTCAAGTTCTATCTCTATGGTTTGTTTGCTGTTAATGTAGCACTAAGCAGAGACTGGCGAGAATCACTTTCCCAGAAAGGGGTTGCTAAGCTTCCAAAAAACTACGAGTTGCCTGAAATCTCAGCAAACAGTTTTTCAC
This sequence comes from Ictidomys tridecemlineatus, assembly GCF_052094955.1. Taxonomy (NCBI): domain Eukaryota; kingdom Metazoa; phylum Chordata; class Mammalia; order Rodentia; family Sciuridae; genus Ictidomys; species Ictidomys tridecemlineatus. The sequence continues at coordinate 90,598 of NW_027521146.1, read as the reverse complement.
CCAATCTTGATGATACTTTAAGGTAATGATCAGTACACCAATCCCACTTGGCTCGCCAAATTTCGTTCTTTTAGGTTAAACCGGTCGTTTGCAGTAAGTATTGTCATTTTGAGGTTTCACTCTGTTTTTCTCCTATAGGGATACATGTATTTGGAACTCTAAATCAATCACGGTTTGTGCTAGCTCTTTGAAACGTGACACAATAAAGCAGGTTTCATGTTCTATCTCTATGGTTTGTTTGCTATTGATATAGCCCTAAGCAGAGACTGGCGAGAATCACTTCCATGGTAATGGCTTGCCAAGCTTCCAAAAAACTACGAGTTGCCTGAAATCTCAGCAACACTTTTTCTCCCAATTTTCAGGATACTTTCAGGTAATGATCAGTACACCAATCCCACTCGGGCTCGCCAAATTTCGTTCTTCTAGGTTAAACCGTTCGTTTGCAGTAACCGTTTTCATTTTGATGTTTCACTCTGTTTTCTCCTAAAGGGATACATGTATTTGGAACTCTAAATCAAACACGGTTTGTTGTAGCTCCTTGAAACTTGACACAATAAAGCAGTTTCAAGTTCTATCTCTATGGTTTGTTTGCTGTTGATGTAGCCCTAAGCAGAGACTGGCGAGAATCACTTTCATTGAAAGGGCTTTCCAACCTTCCAAAAAACTACGAGTTGCATGAAATCTCAGCAAACACTTTTTCACCCAATCTTGATGATACTTTCAGGTAATGATCAGTAAACCAATCCCACTTGGCTCGATTAAACCGTTCGTTTGTAGTAACCGTTTTCATTTAGAAGTTTCACTCTGTTTTCTCCTATAGGGATACATGTATTTGGAACTCTAAATCAAACACGGTTTGTGCTAGCTCTTTGAAACTTGACACAATAAAGCAGTTTCAAGTTCTATCTCTATGGTTTGTTTGCTGTTGATGGAGCCCTAAGCAGAAACTGGCGAGAATCACTTTCATGGAAAGGGCTTGCCAAGTTTCCGAAAAACTACGAGTTGCCTGAAATCTCAGCAAACACGTTTTCACCCAATCTTGATGATACTTTCAGGTAATGATCAGTACACCAATCCCACTTGGCTCTCCAAATTTCGTTCTTCTAGGTTAAACCGTTCGTTTGCAGTAACCGTTTTCATTTTGAGGTTTCACTCTGTTTTCTCCTATAGGGATACATGTATTTGGAACTCTAAATCAAACATGGTTTGTGCTAGCTCTTTGAAACTTGACACAATAAAGAAGTTTCAAGTTCTACCTCTATGGTTTGTTTTCCTGTTGATGTAGCCCTAAGCAGAGACTGGCGAGAATCACTTGCATGGAAAGGGCTTGCCAACCTTCCAAAAAACTACGAGTTGCCTGAAATCTCAGCAAACACTTTTTCACCCAATGTTGATGATACTTTCAGGTACTAGTCAGTACACCAATCCCACTTGGCACGGCAAATGTCATTCTTCTAGGTTAAACCGTTCCTTTGCAGTACCGTTTTCATTTTGAGGTTTCACTCTGTTTTCTCCTATAGGGATACATGTATTTGGAACTCTAAATCAAACACGGTTTGTGCTAGCTCTTTGAAACTTGACACAATAAAGCAGTTTCAAGTTCTATCTCTGTGGTTTGTTTGCTGTTGATGTAAGCCCTAAGCAGAGACTGGCGAGAATCACTTTCATCTAAAGGGCTTGCCAAGCTTTCAAAAAACTACGAGTTGCCTGAATCTCAGCAAACACTTTTTCACCCAATCTTGATGATACTTTCAGGTAATGATAAGTACACCAAACCCAATTGGCTCGCCAAATTTCGTTCTTCTAGGTTAAACCGTTCGTTTGCAGTAACCAGTTTTCATTCTGAGGTTTCACTCTACTTTCTCCTATAGGATACATGTATTTGGAACTCTCAATCAAACATGGTTTGTGCTAGCTCTTTGAAACTTGACACAATAAAACATTTTCAAGTTCTATCTCTATGGTTTGTTTTCTGTTGATGTAGCCCTAAGCAGAGACTGGCGAGAATCACTTTCATAAAAAGGGCTTGCCAAGCTTCCAAAAAACTACGAGTTGCCTGAAATGTCAGCAAACACTTTTTCACCCAATCTTGATGATACTTTCAGGTAATGATCAGTACACCAATCCCACTTGGCTCGCCAAATTTCATTCTTCTAGGTTAAACCGTTCGTTTGCAGTAACCGTTTTCATTTTGAGGTTTCACTCTGTTTTCTCCTATAGGGACACAAGTATTTGGAACTCTAAATCAAACACGGTTTGTGCTAGCTCTTTGAAACTTGACACAATAAAGCAGTTTCAAGTTCTATCTCTATGGTTTGTTTGCTGTTGATGTAGCCCTAAGCAGAGACTGGCGAGAATCACTTTCAGGGGAAAGGGCTTGCCAAGCTTCCAAAAAACTACGAGTTGCCTGAAATCTCAGCAAACACTTTTTCACCCAATCTGATGATACTTTCAGGTAATGATCGGTACACCAATCCCACTTGGCTCGCCAAATTTCGTTCTTCTAGTTTAAACCGTTCGTTTGCAGTAACCGTTTTCATTTTTGAGGTTTCACTCTGTTTTCTCCTATAGGGATACATGTATTTGGAACTCTAAATCAAACATGGTTTGTGCTAGCTCTTTGAAACTTGACACAATAAAGTAGTTTCAAGTTCTACCTCTATGGTTTGTTTGCTGTTGATGTAGCCCTAAGCAGAGACTGGGAGAATCACTTTCATGGAAAGGGCTTGCCAACCTTCCAAAAAACTACGTGTTGCCTGAAATCTCAGCAAACACTTTTTCAAACAATCTTTGATGATACTTTCAGGTACTGATCAGTACACCAATCCCACGTTGGCTCGCCAAATTTCGTTCTAATAGATTAAACGTTCGTTTGCATTAACCGTTTTCATTTTGAGGTTTCACTCTGTTTTCTTCTATAGGGATACATGTATTTGGAACTATAAATCAAACCCGGTTTGTGTAGCTCTTTGAAACTTGACAAAATAAAGCAATTTCAAGTTCTATCTCTATGGTTTGTTTGCTCTTGATGGAGCCCTAAGCAGAGACTGGCGAGAATCACTTTCATGGAAAGGGGTTGCCAAGCTTACAAAAAACTACGAGTTTCCTGATATCTCAGCAAACACTTTTTCACCCAATCTTGATGATACTTTCAGGTAATGATCAGTACACCAATCCCACTTGGCTCGCCTAATTTCGTTCTTCTAGGTTAAACCGTTCGTTTGCAGTAACCGTTTTCATTTTGAGGTTTCACTCTACTTTCTCCTATAGGGATACATGTATTTGGAACTCTAAATCAAACACGGTTTGTGCTAGCTCTTTGAAACTTGACCACAATAAAGCACTTTCAAGTTTTATCTCTATGGTTTGTTTCCTGTTGATGTAGCCCTAAGCAGAGACTGGCGAGAATCACTTTCATGGAAAGAGCTTGCCGAGCTTCCAAAAAACTACGAGTTGCCTGAAATCTCAGCAAACACTTTTTCTCCCAATCTTGATGATACTTTCAGGTAATGATCAGTACACCAAACCCACTTGGCTCGCCAAATTTTGTTATAATAGATTAAACCATTCGTTTGCAGTCACCGTTTTCATTTAGAGTTTTCACTCTGTTTCTACTATAGGGATACATGTATTTAGAACTCTAAATCAAACACGGTTTGTGCTAGCTCTTTGAAACTTGACACAATAAAGCAATTTTCAAGCTCTATCACTATGGTTTTCTTTGCTGTTGATGTAGCCCTAAGCAGAGACTGGCGACAATCACTTTCATGGAAAGGGGTTGCCAAGTTTCCAAAAATACGAGTTGCCTGAAAATCTAAGCAAAAACTTTTTTCAAACAAGCTTGATGATACCTTTCAGGTAATGATCAGTACACCAATCCCACTTGGCTCGCCAAATTTCGTTCTTCTAAGTTAAACCGTTCGTTTGCATTAACCGTTTTTATTTTGACGTTTCAGTCTGTTTTCTCCTATAAGGATACATGTATTTGGACTCTAAATCAAACACGGTTTGTGCTAGCTCTTTGAAACTTGACACAATAAACCAGTTTCACGTTCTATCTCTATGGTTTGTTTGCTGTTGATGTAGCACTAAGCAGAGACTGGCGAGAATCACTTTCATGGAAAGGGCTTTCCAAGCTTCAAAAAACTACGAGTTGCCTGAAATCTCAGCAAACACTTTTTTACCCAATCTTGATGATACTATCAGGTAATGATCAGTACACCAATCCACTTGGCTCCCAAACTTCGTTTCTTCAAGGTTTAAACCGTTCATTTGCATTAACCGTTTTCATTTTGAGGTTTCACTCTGTTTTCTCCTATAGGGATACATGTATTTGGAACTCTAAATCAAACACGGTTTGTGCTAGCTCTTTGTAACTTGACACAATAAAGCAGTTTCAAGTTCTATCTCTATGTTTGTTTGCTTTTCATGTAGCCCTAAGCAGAGACTGGCGAGAATCACTTTCATGGAAAGGTCTTGCCAAGCTTCCAAAAAACTACGAGTTGCCTGAATTCTCAGCAAACACTTTTTCACCCAATCTTGATAATACTTTCAGGTAATGATCAGTACACCAATCCCACTTTGGCTCGCCAAATTTCGTTCTTCTAGGTTAAACCGTTCATTTGCAGTAACCGTTTTCATTTTGAGGTTTCACTCTGTTTTCTCCTCTAGGGTACAAGTATTGGAACTCTAAATGAAACACGGTTTGTGCTAGCTCTTTGAAACTTGACAAAATAAAGCAGTTTCAAGTTCTACCACTATGGTTATTTTGCTGTTGATGTAGCCCTAAGCGGAGAGTGGCGAGAATAACTTTCATGGAATGGGGTTGCCAAGCTTCAAAAAAACTACGAGTTTTCTGAAATCTCAGCAACCACTTTTTCACCAATCTTGATGATACTTTTAGGCAATGATCAGTACACCATTCCCACTTGGCTCGCCAATTTTCGTTCTTCTAGGTTAAACCGTTCGTTTGCAGTAACCGTTTTCATTTTGAGGTTCCACTCTTTTTCTCCAAAGGAGACACATGTATTTGGAACTCTAAATCGAACATGGTTTGTGCTAGCTCTTTGAAACGTGACACAATAAAGCAGTTTCAAGTTCTATCTCTTTGGTTTGTTTGCTATTGATGTAGCCCTAAGCAGAGACTTGGCGAGAATCACTTCCATGGAAATGGCTTGCCAAGCTTCCAAAAAACTACGAGTTCCCTGAAATCTCAGCAAACACTTTTTCACCGAATCTTCATGATACTTTCAGGGTAATGATCAGTACACCAATCCCACTCGGCTCGCCAAATTTCGTTCTTCTAGGTTAAACCGTTCGTTTGCAGTAACCGTTTTCATTTTGAGGTTTCACTCTGTTTTCTCCTAAAGGGATACATGTATTTGAAACTCTAAATCAAACACGGTTTGTGGTAGCTCTTTGAATCTTGACACAATAAAGGCAGTTTCAAGTTCTATCTCTATGGTTTGTTTGCTGTTGATGTAGACCTAAGCAGAGACTGGCGAGAATCACTTTCATTTAAAGGGTTGCCAAGCTTCCAAAAAACTCGAGTTTCCTGAAATCCCAGCAAACACTTTTTTCACCCAATCTTGATGATACTTTCAGGTAATGATCAGTACACCAATCCCACTTGGCTCGCCAAATTTCGTTCTAATAGATTAAACCGTTCGTTTGCAGTAACCGTTTTCATTTAGAGGTTTCACTCTGTTTTCTACTATAGGGATACATGTATTTGGAACTCTAAATCAAACACGGTTTGTGCTAGATCTTTGAAACTTAACACAATAAAGCAGTTTCAAGTTCTATCTCTATGGTTTGTTTGCTGTTGATGTAGACCTGAGCAGAGACTGGAGAGAATCACTTTCATGGAAAGGGCTTGCCAAGCTTCCAAAAAACTACGAGTTGCCTGAAATCTCAGCAAACACTTTTTCACCCAATCTTGATGATACTTTCAGGTAATGATTAGTACACCAATCCCACTTGGCTCGGCAAATTTCATTCTTCTAGATTAAACCATTCGTTTGCAGTAACGTTTTCATTTTGAGGTTTCACTCTGTTTTCTCCTATAGGGATACATGTATTTGGAACTCTGAATCAAACTCGGTTTGTGCTAGCTCTTTGAAACTTGACACAATAAATCACTTTCAAGTTCTATCTCTATGGTTTGTTTGCTGTTGAAGTAGCCCTAAGCAGAGACTGGCAAGAATCACTTTCATGAAAAGGGCTTGCGAAAGTTTCAAAAAACTACGAGTTGTCTGAATCTCAGCAAACACTTTTTCACACAATCTTGATGATACTTTCAGGTAATGATCAGTACAGCAAATCCCACTTGGCTCGGCAAATTTCATTCTTCTAGGTTAAACGGTTCCTTTGCAGTAACCGTTTTTATTTTGAGGTTTCACTGTTTTCTCCTATAGGGATACATGTATTTGGAACTCTAAATCAAACATGGTTTGTGCTAGCTGTTTGAAACTTGACACAATAAAGAAGTTTCAAGTTCTATCTCTATGGTTTGTTTGCTGTTGATGTAGCCCTAAGCAGAGACTGGCGAGAATCACTTTTATGGAAAGGGGTTGCCAAGCTTCCAAAAAACTACGAGTTGCCTGAAATCTCAGCAAACACTTTTTCACCCAATAGTGATGATACTTTCAGGTAATGATCAGTACACCAATCCCAATTGGCTCGCCAAATTTCGTTCTTCTAGGTTAAACCGTTCGTTTGCAGTAACCGTTTTCATTTTGAGGTTTCACTCTACTTTCTCCTATATGGATACATGTATTTGGAACTCTAAATCAAACATGGTTTGTGCTACCTCTTTGAAACTTGACACAATAAAGCAGTTTCAAATTCTATCTCTATGGTTTGTTTTCTGTTGATTTAGCCCTAAGCAGAGACTGGGGAGAATCACTTTCATGGAAAGGGCTTGCCAAGCTTCCGAAAAACTACGAGTTGCCTGAAATCTCAGCAAACACGTTTTCACCCAATCTTGATGATACTTTCAGGTAATGATCAGTACACCAATCCCACTTGGCTCTCCAAATTTGGTTCTTCTAGGTTAAACCATTCGTTTACAGTAACCGTTTTAATTTTGAGGTTTCACTCTGTTTTCTCCTATAGGGATACATGTATTTGGAACTTTAAATCAAACACGGTTTGTGCTAGCTCTTTGAAACTTGACACAATAAAGCAGTTTCAAGTTCTATCTCTATGGTTTGTTAGCTGTTGATGTAGCCCTAAGCAGAGACTGGCGAGAATCACTTTCATGGAAAGGGGTTGCCAAGCTTCCAAAAAATACGAGTTGCCTGAAATCTAAGCAAACACTTTTTCAAACAATCTTGATGATAGTTTCAGGTAATGATCAGTACACCAATCCCACTTGGCTCGCCAAATTTCGTTCTTCTAGGTTAAACCGTTCGTTTGCAGTAACCGTTTTCATTTTGACGTTTCACTCTGTTTTCTCCTATAGGGATACATGTAGTTGGAACTCTAAATCAAACACGGTTTGTGCTAGCTCTTTGAAACTTGACACAATAAAGCAGTTTCAAGTTCTATCTCTATGGTTTGTTTGCTGTTGATGTAGCCCTAAGCAGAGACTGGCGAGAATCACTTTCATGGAAAGGGCTTGCCAAGCTTCCAAAAAACTACGAGTTGCCTGAAATATCAGCAAACACTTTTTCACCCAATCTTGATGATACTTTCAGGTAATGATCAGTACACCAATCCCAATTGGCTTGCCAAATTTCGTTCTTCTAGATTAAACCGTTCGTTTGCAGTAACCGTTTTCATTTTGAGGTTTCACTCTACTTTCTCCTATATGGATACATGTATTTGGAACTCTAAATCAAACACGGTTTGTGCTACCTCTTTGAAACTTGACACAATAAAGCAGTTTCAAGTTCTATCTCTATGGTTTGTTTTCTGTTGATGTAGCCCTAAGGAGATACTGGCGAGAATCACTTTCATGGAAAGGGCTTGCCAAGCTTCCGAAAAACTACGAGTTGCCTGAAATCTCAGCAAACACGTTTTCACCCAATCTTGATGATACTTTCAGGTAATGATCAGTACACCAATCCCACTTGGCTCTCCAAATTTCGTTCTTCTAGGTTAAACTATTCGTTTGCAGTAACCGTTTTCATTTTGAGGTTTCACTCTGTTTTCTCCTATAGGGATACATGTATTTGGAACTCTAAATCAAACATGGTTTGTGCTAGCTCTTTGAAACTTGACACAATAAAGAAGTTTCAAGTTCTACCTCTATGGTTTGTTTGCTGTTGATGTAGCCCTAAGCAGAGACTGGCGAGAATCACTTTCATTGAAAGGGCTTTCTAACCTTCCAAAAAACTACGAGTTGCCTGAAAACTCAGCAAACACTTTTTCTCCCAATCTTGATGATACTTTCAGGTAATGATCAGTACACCAATCCCACTTGGCTCGATTAAACCGTTCGTTTACAGTAACCGTTTTCATTTAGAAGTTTCACTCTGTTTTCTCCTATAGGGATACATGTATTTGGAACTCTAAATCAAACACGGTTTGTGCTAGCTCTTTGAAACTTGACACAATAAAGCAGTTTCAAGTTCTATCTCTATGGTTTGTTTGCTGTTGATGTAGCCCTAAGCAGAGACTGGCGAGAATCACTTTCATGGAAAGGGCTTGCCAACCTTCCAAAAAACTACGAGTTGCCTGAAATCTCAGCAAACAATTTTTCACCCAATCTTGATGATACTTTCAGGTACTAGTCAGTACACCAATCCCACTTGGCTCGCCAAATTTCGTTCTAATAGATTAAACCGTTCGTTTGCAGTAACCGTTTTAATTTAGAAGTTTCACTCTGTTTTCTACTATAGGGATACATGTATTTGGAACTCTAAATCAAACACGGTTTGTGCTAGCTCTTTGAAACTTGACACAATAAAGCAGTTTCAAGTTCTATCTCTATGGTTTGTTTGCTGTTGATGTAGCCCTATGCAGAGAGTGGCGAGAATCACTTTCATGGAAAGGGCTTGCCAAGCTTCCAAAAAAAACTACGAGTTGCCTGAAATCTCAGCAAACACTTTTTCTCCCAATCTTCATGATACTTTCAGGTAATGCTCAGTACACCAATCCCACTTGGCTCGCCAAATTTTGTGCTTCTAGGTTAAACCGTTCCTTTGCAGTAATCATTTTCATTTTGAGGTTTCACTCTCTCTTCTCCTATAGGGATACATGTATTTGGAACTCTAAATCAAACACGGTTTGTGCTAGCTCTTTGAAGCTTAACACAATAAAGCAGTTTCAAGTTCTATCTCTATGTTTTGTTTGCTGTTGATGTAGCCCTAAGAAGAGACTTGCGAGAATCACTTTCATGGAAAGGGGTTGCCAAGCTTCCAAAAAACTACGAGTTGCCTGAAATCTCAGCAAACACTTTTTCACCCAAACTTGATGATACTTTCAGGTAATGATCAGTACAAAATCCCACTTGGCTCGCCAAATTTCGTTCTTCTAGGTTAAACCGTTCTTTTGCAGTAACCGTTTTCATTTAGAGGTTTCACTCTGTTTTCTCCTATAGAAATACATGTATTTGGAACTCTAAATGAAACACGGTTTGTGCTAGCTCTTTGAAACTTGACACAAGAAAGCATTTTCAAGTTCTATCTTTATGGGTTGCTAGCTGTTGATGTAGCCCTAAGCAGAGACTGGCGAGAATCACTTTCATGAAAAGAGTTTGTTGAGCTTCCAAAAAACTACGAGTTGCCTGAAATCTCAGCAAACACTTTTTCACCCAATCTTGATGATACTTTCAGGTAATGATCAGTACACCAAGCCCACTTGGCTCGCCAAATTTCGTTCTTCTAGGTTAAACCGTTCGTTTGCAGTAACCGTTTTCATTTTGACGTTTCACTCTGTTTTCTCCTATAGGGATACATGTATTTGGAACTCTAAATCAAACACGGTTTGTGCTAGCTCTTTGAAACTTGAAACAATAAAGCAGTTTCAAGTTCTATCTCTATGGTTTGTTTGCTGTTGATGTAGCCCTAAGCAGAGACTGGCGAGAATCACTTTCATGGAAAGGGCTTGCCAAGCTTCGAAAAAACTTCGAGTTGCCTGAAATCTCAGCAAACACTTTTTCACCCAATCTTGATGATACTTTCAGGTAATGATCAGTACACCAATCCCACTTGGCTCGCCTAATTTCGTTCTTCTAGGTTAAACCGTTCGTTTGCAGTAACCGTTTTCATTTTGAGGTTTCACTCTGTTTTCTCCTATAGGGATACATGTATTTGGAACTCTAAATCAAACACGTTTTGTGCTAGGTCTTTGAAACTTGACACAATAAAGCAGTTTCAAGTTCTATCTCTATGGTTTGTTTGCTGTTGATGTAGCCCTAAGCAGAGACTGGCGAGAATCACTTTCATGGAAAGGGGTTGCCAAGGTTCCAAAAAAAACTACGAGATGCCTGAAATCTAAGCAAACACTTTTTCACCCAATCTTGATGATACTTTCAGGTAATGATCAGGACACCAATTCCACTTGGCTCGCCAAATTTCGTTCTTCTATGTTAAACCGTTCGTTTGCAGTAACCGTTTTCATTTTGAGGTTTCACTCTGTTTTCTCCTCTAGAGATACATGTCTTTGGAACTCTAAATCAAACACGGTTTGTGCTAGCTCTATGAAACTTGACACAATAAAGCAGTTTCAAGTTCTATCTCTATGGTTTGTTTGCTGTTGATGTAGCCCTAAGCAGAGACTGGCGAGAATCACTTTCATGGAAAGGGCTTGCCAAGCTTCCAAAAAACTACGAGTTTCCTGAAATCTCAGCAAACACTTTTTCACACAATCTTGATGATACTTTCAGGTAATGATCAGTACACCAATCCCACTTGGCTCGCCAAATTTTGTTCTTCTAGGTAAAACCGTTCGTTTGCAGTAACCATTTTCATTTTGAGGTTTCACTCTGTTTTCTCCTATAGGGATACATGTATTTGGAACTCTAAATCAAACACAGTTTGTACTAGCTCTTTGAAACTTGACACAATAAAGCAGTTTCAATTTCTATCTCTATGGTTTGTTTGCTGTTGATGTAGCCCTAAGCAGAGACTGGCGAGAATCACTTTCATGGAAAGGGATTGCAAAGCTTCCAAAAAACTACGAGTTGCCTGAAATCTCAGCAAACACTTTTTCACCCAATCTTGATGATAGTTTCAGGTAATGATCAGTACACCAATCCCAATTGGCTCGCCAAATTTCATTCTTCTAGGTTAAACCGTTCGTTTGCAGTAACCGTTTTCATTTTGAGGTTTCACTCTGTTTTTTCCTATAGGGATACATGTATTTGGAACTCTGAATCAAACACGGTTTTTGCTAGCTTTTTGAAACTTGACACAATAAAGCAGATTCAAGTTTATCTCTATGGTTTGTTTGCTGTTGATGTAGCCCTAAGCGGAGACTGGCGAGAATCACTTTCATGGAAAGAGCTTGCCGAGCTTCCAAAAAACTACGAGTTGCCTGAAATCTCAGACAAAACTTTTTCTCCCAATCTTGATGATACTTTCAGGTAATGATCAGTACACCAATCCCACTTGGCTCGCCAAATTTCATTCTTCTACGATAAACTGTTCGCTTGCAGTAACCGTTTTCATTTTGAGGTTTCACTCTGTTTTCTCCTATAGGGATACATGTATTTGGAACTCTAAATCAAACACGGTTTGTGCTAGCTCTTTTAAAGTTGACAAAATAAAGTAGTTTCAAGTTCTATCTCTATGGTTTGTTTGCTGTTGATTTAGCCCTAAGCAGAGACTGGCGAGAATCACTTTCATGGAAAGGGCTTGCCAAGCTTCCAAAAAACTTCGAGTTGCCTGAAAGCTCAGCAAACACTTTTTCACCCTATCTTGATGATACTTTCAGGTAATGATCAGTACACCAATCCCACTTGGCTCACCTAATTTCGTTCTTCTAGGTTAAACCGTTCGTTTGCAGTAACCGTTTTCATTTTGAGGTTTCACTCTGTTTTCTCCTATAGGGATACATGTATTTGGAACTCTAAATCAAACACGGTTTGTGCTAGCTTTTTGCAACTTGACACAATAAAGCAATTTCAAGTTCTATCACTATGGTTTCTTTGCTGTTGATGTAGGCCTAAGCAGAGACTGGCGACAATCACTTTCATGGAAAGGGGTTGCCAAGTTTCCAAAAAATACGAGTTGCCTGAAATCTAAGCAAACACTTTTTCAAACAAGCTTGATGATACTTTCAGGTAATGATCAATACACCAATCCCACTTGGCTCGCCAAATTTCATTCTTCTAGGTTAAACCGTTCGTTTGCAGTAACCGTTTTCATTTTGAGGTTTCACTCTACTTTCTCCTATAGGGACACATGTATTTGGAACTCTAAATCAAACACGGTTAGTGCTAGCTCTTTGAAACTTGACACAATAAAGCAGTTTCAAGTTCTACCTCTATGGTTTATTTGCTGTTGATGTAGCCCTAAGCAGAGACTGCCGAGAATCACTTTCATGGAAAGGGGTTGCTAAGCTTAAAAAAAACTACGAGTTGCCTGAAATCTCAGCAAACACATTTTCACCCAATCTTGATGATACTTTCAGGTAATGATCAGTACACCAATCCCACTTGCTTCATCAAATTTCATTCTTCTATGTTAAACCGTTCCTTTGCAGTAACCGTTTTCATTTTGAGGTTTCACTCTGTTTTCTCCTATAGGGATACATGTATTTGGAACTCTAAATCAAACACGGTTTGTGCTAGCTCTTTGAAACTTGACACAATAAAGCAGTTTCAAGTTCTATCTCTATGGTTTGTTTGCTGTTGATGTAGCCCTAAGCAGAGACTGGCGAGAATCACTTTCATGGAAAGGGCTTGCCAAGCTTCCAAAAAACTACGAATTGCCTGAAATCTCAGCAAACACTTTTTCACCCAATCTTGATGATACTTTCAGATAATGATCAGTACACCAATCCCACTTGGCTCGACAAATTTCGTTTTTCTAGGTTAAACCGTTCGTTTGTAGTAACCGTTTTCATTTTGAGGTTTCACTCTGTTTTCTCCTATAGGGATGCATATATTTGGAACTTTAAATCAAACACGGTTTGTGCTAGATCTTGGAAACTTGACACAATAAAGCAGTTTCAAGTTCTATCTCTATGGTTTGTTTGCTGTTGATGTAGCCCTAAGCAGAGACTGGCGAGAATCACTTTCATGGAAAGGGCTTGCCAAGCTTCCAAAAAACTACGAGTTGCCTGAAATCTCAGCAAACGCTTTTTCACCCAATCATGATGATACTTTCAGGTAATGATCAGTAAACCAATCCCACTTGGCTCGCAAAATTTCGTTCTTCTAGGTTAAACCGTTCGTTTACACTAACCGTTTTCATTTTGAGGTTTCACTCTGTTTTCTCCTATAGGGATACATGTATTTGGAACTCTAAATCAAACACGGTTTGTGCTAGCTCGTTAAAACTTGAAACAATAAAGAAGTTTCAAGTTCTATCTCTATGGTTTGTTTGCTGTTGATGTAGCCCTAAGCAGAGACTGGCGAGAATCACTTTCATGGAAAGGGGTTGCCAAGCTTCCAAAAAACTACGAATTACCTAAAATCTCAGCAAACAATTTTTCACCCAATCTTGATGATACTTTCAGGTAATGATCAGTACACCAATCCCACTTGGCTCGCCAAATTTTGTTCTTCTAGGTTAAACCGTTCGTTTGCAGTAACCATTTTCATTTTGAGGTTTCACTCTATTTTCTCCTATACGGGTACATGTATTTGGAGCTCTAAATCAAACACGGTTTGTGCTAGCTCTTTGAAGCTTAACACAATAAAGCAGGTTCAAGTTCTATCTCTACTGTTTGTTTGCTGTTGATGTAGCCCTAAGCAGAGACTGGCACGAATCACTTTCATGGAAAGGGGTTGCCAAGCTTCCAAAAAACTACGAGTTGCGTGAAATCTCAGCAAACACTTTTTCACCCAATCTTGATGATACTTTCAGGTAATGATCAGTACACCAATCCCACTTGGCTCGCCAAATTTCGTTCTTCTAGGTTAAACCGTTCGTTTGCAGTAACCGTTTTCATTTTGAGGTTTCACTCTGTTTTCTCCTATAGGGATACATGTATTTGGAACTCTAAATCAAACACGGTTTGTGGTAGCTCTTTGAAACTTGACACAATAAAGCAGTTTCAAGTTCTATCTTTATGGGTTGCTTGCTATTGATGTAGCCCTAAGCAGAGACTGGCGCGAATCACTTTCATGGAAAGAGCTTGCCGAGCTTCCAAAAAACTACGAGTTGCCTGAAATCTCAGCAAACAGTTTTTCACCCAATCTTGATGATACTTTCAGGTAATGATCAGTACACCAATCCCACTTGGCTCGCCAAATATCGTTCTTCTAGGATAAGCCGTTCATTTGCAGTAACCGTTTTCATTTTGAGGTTTCACTCTGTTTTCTTGAATAGGGATACATGTATTTTGAACTCTAAATCAAACACGGTTTTTGCTCGCTCTTTGAAACTTCACATAATAAAGCAGTTTCAAGTTCTACCTCTATGGTTTGTTTGCTGTTGATGTAGCCCTAAGCAGAGACTGGCGAGAATCACTTTCATGGAAAGGGCTTGCCAAGCTTCCAAAAAACTACGAGTTGCCTGAAATCTCAGCAAAAACTTTTTCACCCAATCATGATGATACTTTCAGGTAATGATCAGTACACCAATCCCACTTGGCTCGCCAAATTTCGTTCTTCTAGGTTAAACCGTTCGTTTGCAGTAACCGTTTTCATTTTGAGGTTTCACTCTGTTTTCTCCTATAGGGATACATGTATTTGGAACTCTAAATCAAACACGGTTTGTTCTAGCTCTTTGAAACTTGACACAATAAAGCAGTATCACGTTCTATCTTTATGGGTTGCTTGCTATTGATGTAGCCTTAAGCAGAGACTGGCGCCAATCACTTTCATGGAAAGAGCTTGCCGAGCTTCCAAAAAACTACGATTTTTTTTGCCTGAAATCTCAGCAAACAGTTTTTCACCCAATCTTGATGATACTTTCAGGTAATGATCAGTACACCAATCTCACTTGGCTCGCCAAATTTCGTTCTTCTACGATAAACTGTTCGCTTGTAGTAACCATTTCCATTTTGAGGTTTCACTCTGTTTTCTCCTTTAGGGATACATGTATTTGGAACTCTAAATCAAACACGGTTTTTGCTCGCTCTTTGAAACTTGACATAATAAAGCAGTTTCAAGTTCTACCTCTATGGTTTGTTTGCTGTTGATGTAGCCCTAAGCAGAGACTGGCGAGAATCACTTTCCTGGAAAGGGCTTGCCAAGCTTCCAAAAAACTACGAGTTCCATGAAATCTCAGCAAAAACTTTTTCACCCAATCATGATGATACTTTCAGGTAATGAGCAGTACACCAATGTTACTTGGCTCGCCAAATTTCGTTCTTCTAGGTTAAACCGTTCGTTTGCATTGACCGTTTTCATTTTGAGGTTTCACTCTGTTTTCTCCTATAGGGATACATGTATTTGGAACTCTAAATCAAACACGGTTTGTGCTCGCTCTTTGAAACTTGATATAATAAAGCAGTTTCAAGTTCTACCTCTATGGTTTATTTGCTGTTGATGTAGCCCTAAGCAGAAACTGGCGAGAATCACTTACATGGAAAGGGGTTGCCAAGCTTCCAAAAAACTACCAGTTGCCTGAAATCTCAGCAAACACTTTTTCACCCAATCTTGATGATACTTTCAGGTAATGATCAGTACACCAATCCCACTTGGCTCACCAAATTTCGTTATAATAGATTAAACCATTCGTTTGCAGTAACTGTTTTCATTTAGAGGTTTCACTCTGTTTTCTACTATAGGGATACATGTATTTAGAACTCTAAATCAAACACGGTTTGTGCTAGCTCTTTGAAACTTGACACAATAAAGCAATTTCAAGTTCTATCTCTATGGTTTCTTTGCTGTTGATGTAGCCCTAAGCAGAGACTGGCGACAATCACTTTCATGGAAAGGGGTTGCCAAGTTTCCAAAAAATACAAGTTGCCTGAAATCTAAGCAAACACTTTTTCAAACAAGCTTGATGATATTTTCAGGTAATGATCAGTACACCAATCCCACTTGGCTCGCCAAATTTCGTTCTTCTAGGTTATACCGTTCGTTTGCAGTAATCGTTTTCATTTTGAGGTTTCACTCTGTTTTCTCCTTTAGAAATACATGTATTTGGAACTCTAAATCAAACAAGGTTTGTGCTAGCTCTTTGAAACTTGACACAATAAAGCAGTTTCACGTTATATCTCTCTGGTTTGTTTGCTGTTGATGTAGCCCTAAGCAGAGACTGGCAAGAATCACTTTCATGAAAAGGCTTGCCAAGCTTTCAAAAAACTACGAGTTGCCTGAAATCTCAGCAAACACTTTTTCACCCAATCTTGATGATACTTTCAGGTAATGATCAGTGCAACAATCCCACTTGGCTCGCCAAATTTCGTTCTTTTAGGTTAAACCGTTCGTTTCCAGTAACCGTTTTCATTTGGAGGTTTCACTCTGTTTTCTCCTATAGGGATACATGTTTGGAACTCTAAATCAAACACGGTTTGTGCTAGCTCTTGGAAACTTGACACAATAAAGCAGTTTCAAGTTCTATCTCTATGGTTTGTTTGCTGTTGATGTAGCCCTAAGCAGAGAGTGCCGAGAATCACTTTCATGGAAAGGGCTTGCCAAGC
Organism: Ictidomys tridecemlineatus; assembly: GCF_052094955.1. Classification (NCBI taxonomy): domain Eukaryota; kingdom Metazoa; phylum Chordata; class Mammalia; order Rodentia; family Sciuridae; genus Ictidomys; species Ictidomys tridecemlineatus. The sequence continues at coordinate 73,885 of NW_027521146.1, read as the reverse complement.
TTCCAAAAAACTACGAGTTGCCTGAAATCTCAGCAAACACTTTTTCACCCAATCTCGATGATACTTTCAGGTAATGATCAGTACACCAATCCCACTTGGCTCGTCAAATTTCATTCTTCTATTTTAAACCGTTCGTTTGTAGTAACCATTTTCATTTTGAGGTTTCACTCTGTTTTCTCCTATAGAGATACATGTATTTGGAACTCTAAATCAAACCCGGTTTGTGCTAGCTCTTTGAAACTTGACACAATAAAGCAGTTTCAAGTTCTATCTCTATGGTTTGTTTGCTGTTGATGTAGCCCTAAGCAGAGACTGGCGAGAATCACTTTCATGGATAGGGCTTTCCAAGCTTCCAAAAAACTATGAGTTCCTTGAAATCTCAGCAAATACTTTTTCACCCAATCTTGATGATACTTTCAGGTAATGATCAGTACACCAATCCCACTTGGCTCGCCAAATTTCGTTCTTCTCGGTTAAACACTTCGTTTGCAGTAACCGTTTTCATTTTGAGGTTTCACTCTGTTTTTTCCTATACGGATACATGTATTTGGAACTCTAAATCAAACACGGTTTGTGCTAGCTCTTTGAAACTTGACACAATAAAGCAGTTTCAAGTTCTATCTCTATGTTTGTTTGCTTTTCATGTAGCCCTAAGCAGAGACTGGCGAGAATCACTTTCATGGAAAGGTCTTGCCAAGCTTCCAAAAAACTACGAGTTGCCTGAAATTCTCAGCAAACACTTTTTCACCCAATCTTGATGATAGTTTCAGGTAATGATCAGTACACCAATCCCACTTGGCTCACCAAATTTCGTTCTTCTAGGTTAAACTGTTCGTTTGCAGTAACCATTTTCATTTTGAGGTTTCACTCTGTTTTCTCCTATAGGGAATCATGTATTTGGAACTCTAAATAAAACACGGTTTGTGCTAGCTCTTTGAAACTTGACACAATAAAGCAGTTTCAGTTCTATCTCTATGGTTTGTTTTCTGTTGATGTAGCCCTAAGCAGAGACTGGCGAGAATCACTTTCATGGAAAGGGCTTGCCAAGTTTACGAAAAACTACGAGTTGCCTGAAATCTCAGCAAACACTTTTTCACCCAATCTTGATGATACTTTCAGGTAATGATCAGTACCCCAATCCCACTTGGCTCGCCAAATTTCATTCTTTTAGGTTATACCGTTCGTTTGCAGTAACCGTTTTCATTTTGAGGTTTCACTCTGTTTTCTCCTATAGGGATACATGTATTTGGAACTCTAAATCAAACACGGTTTTTGCTAGGTCTTTGAAACTTGACACAATAAAGCAGTTTCATGTTCTATCTCTATCGTTTGTTTGCTGTTGATGTAGCCCTAAGCAGAGAGTGGCGAGAATCACTTTCATGGAAAGGGCTTGCCAAGCTTCCAAAAAAAACTACGAGTTGCCTGAAATCTCAGCAAACACTTTTTCTCCCAATCTTCATGATACTTTCAGGTAATGCTCAGTACACCAATCCCACTTGGCTCGCCAAATTTTGTGCTTCTAGGATAAACCGTTCCTTTGCAGTAATCATTTTCATTTTGAGGTTTCACTCTCTTTTCTCCTATATGGATACATGTATTTGGAACTCTAAATCAAACATGGTTTGTGCTAGCTCTTTGAAGCTTAACACAATAAAGCAGTTTCAAGTTCTATCTCTATGGTTTGTTTGCTGTTGATGTAGCCCTAAGAAGAGACTTGCGAGAATCACTTTCATGGAAAGGGGTTGCCAAGCTTCCAAAAAACTACGAGTTGCCTGAAATCTCAGCAAACACTTTTTCACCCAAACTTGATGATACTTTCAGGTAATGATCAGTACACCAATCCCACTTGGCTCGCCAAATTTCGTTCTTCTAGGTTAAAACCATTCTTTTGCAGTAACCGTTTTCATTTAGAGGTTTCACTCTGTTTTCTCCTATAGAAATACATGTATTGGAACTCTAAATGAAACACGGTTTGTGCTAGCTCTTTGAAACTTGACACAAGAATGCATTTTCAAGTTCTATCTTTATGGGTTGCTAGCTGTTGATGTAGCCCTAAGCAGAGACTGGCGAGAATCACTTTCATGAAAAGAGTTTGCCGAGCTTCCAAAAAACTACGAGTTGCCTGAAATCTCAGCAAACACTTTTTCACCCAAACTTGATGATACTTTCAGGTAATGATCAGTACACCAATCCCACTTGGCTCGCCAAATTTCGTTCTTCTAGGTTAAACCGTTCGTTTTCAGTAACCGTTTTCATTTTGAGGTTTCACTCTGTTTTCTCCTATAGGGATACATGTATTTGGAACTCTAAATCAAACACGGTTTGTGCTAGCTCTTTGAAACTTGACACAATGAAGCAGTTTCAAGTTCTATCTCTATGGTTTGTTTGCTGTTGATGTAGCCCTAAGCAGAGACTGGCGAGAATCACTTTCATAGAAAGGGCTTGCCAAGCTTCCAAAAAACTTCGAGTTGCCTGAAATCTCAGCAAACACTTTTTCACCCAATCTTGATGATACTTTCAGGTAATGATCAGTACACCAATCCCACTTGGCTCGCCTAATTTCGTTCTTCTAGGTTAAACCGTTCGTTTTCAGTAACCGTTTTCATTTTGAGGTTTCACTCTGTTTTCTCCTATAGGGATACATGTATTTGGAACTCTAAATCAAACACGTTTTGTGCTAGCTCTTTGAAACTTGACACAATAAAGCAGTTTCAAGTTCTATCTCTATGGTTTGTTTGCTGTTGATGTAGCCCTAAGCAGAGACTGGCGAGAATCACTTTCATGGAAAGGGGTTGCCAAGGTTCAAAAAAAAAACTACGAGATGCCTGAAATCTCAGCAAACACTTTTTCACCCAATCTTGATGATACTTTCAGGTAATGATCAGGACACCAATTCCACTTGGCCCGCCAAATTTCGTTCTTCTATGTTAAACCGTTCATTTGCAGTAACCGTTTTCATTTTGAGGTTTCACTCTGTTTTCTCTCTCTAGAGATACATGTCTTTGGAACTCTAAATCAAACACGGTTTGTGCTAGCTCTTTGAAACTTGACACAATAAAGCAGTTTCAAGTTCTATCTCTATGGTTTGTTTGCTGTTGATGTAGCCCTAATCAGAGACTGGCGAGAATCACTTTCATGGAAAGGGCTTGCCAAGCTTCCAAAAAACTACGAGTTTCCTGAAATCTCAGCAAACACTTTTTCACACAATCTTGATGATACTTTCAGGTAATGATCAGTACACCAATCCCACTTGGCTCGCCAAATTTTGTTCTTCTAGGTAAAACCGTTCGTTTGCAGTAACCATTTTCATTTTGAGGTTTCACTCTGTTTTCTACTATAGGGATACATGTATTTGGAACTCTAAATCAAACACGGTTTGTGCTAGCTCTTTGAAACTTGACACAATGAAGCAGTTTCAAGTTCTATCTCTATGGTTTGTTTGCTGTTGATGTAGCCCTAAGCAGAGACTGGCGAGAATCACTTTCATAGAAAGGGCTTGCCAAGCTTCCAAAAAACTTCGAGTTGCCTGAAATCTCAGCAAACACTTTTTCACCCAATCTTGATGATACTTTCAGGTAATGATCAGTACACCAATCCCACTTGGCTCGCCTAATTTCGTTCTTCTAGGTTAAACCGTTCGTTTTCAGTAACCGTTTTCATTTTGAGGTTTCACTCTGTTTTCTCCTATAGGGATACATGTATTTGGAACTCTAAATCAAAACACGTTTTGTGCTAGCTCTTTGAAACTTGACACAATAAAGCAGTTTCAAGTTCTATCTCTATGGTTTGTTTGCTGTTGATGTAGCCCTAAGCAGAGACTGGCGAGAATCACTTTCATGGAAAGGGGTTGCCAAGGTTCAAAAAAAAACTACGAGATGCCTGAAATCTCAGCAAACACTTTTTCACCCAATCTTGATGATACTTTCAGGTAATGATCAGGACACCAATTCCACTTGGCCCGCCAAATTTCGTTCTTCTATGTTAAACCGTTCATTTGCAGTAACCGTTTTCATTTTGAGGTTTCACTCTGTTTTCTCCTCTAGAGATACATGTCTTTGGAACTCTAAATCAAACACGGTTTGTGCTAGCTCTTTGAAACTTGACACAATAAAGCAGTTTCAAGTTCTATCTCTATGGTTTGTTTGCTGTTGATGTAGCCCTAAGCAGAGATTGGCGAGAATCACTTTCATGGAAAGGGCTTGCCAAGCTTCCAAAAAACTACGAGTTCCCTGAAATCTCAGCAAACACTTTTTCACACAATCTTGATGATACTTTCAGGTAATGATCAGTACACCAATCCCACTTGGCTCGCCAAATTTTGTTCTTCTAGGTAAAACCGTTCGTTTGCAGTAACCATTTTCATTTTGAGGTTTCACTCTGTTTTCTCCTATAGGGATACATGTATTTGGAACTCTAAATCAAACACGGTTTGTGCTAGCTCTTTGAAACTTGACACAATAAAGCAGTTTCAAGTTCTATCTCTATGGTTTGTTTTCTGTTGATGTAGCCCTAAGCAGAGACTGGCGAGAATCACTTTCATGGAAAGGGCTTGCCAAGTTTCCGAAAAACTACGAGTTGCCTGAAATCTCAGCAACACTTTTTCACCCAATCTTGATGATACTTTCAGGTAATGATCAGTACCCCAATCCCACTTGGCTCGCCAAATTTCATTCTTTTAGGTTATACCGTTCGTTTGCAGTAACCGTTTTCATTTTGAGGTTTCACTCTGTTTTCTCCTATAGGGATACATGTATTTGGAACTCTAAATCAAACACGGTTTTTGCTAGGTCTTTGAAACTTGACACAATAAAGCAGTTTCAAGGTTCTATCTCTATCGTTTGTTTGCTGTTGATGTAGCCCTAAGCAGAGAGTGGCGAGAATCACTTTCATGGAAAGGGCTTGCCAAGCTTCCAAAAAAAACTACGAGTTTCCTGAAATCTCAGCAAACACTTTTTCTCCCAATCTTCATGATACTTTCAGGTAATGCTCAGTACACCAATCCCACTTGGCTCGCCAAATTTTGTGCTTCTAGGTTAAACCGTTCCTTTGCAGTAATCATTTTCATTTTGAGGTTTCACTCTCTTTTCTCCTATGGGGATACATGTATTTGGAACTCTAAATCAAACACGGTTTGTGCTAGCTCTTTGAAGCTTAACACAATAAAGCAGTTTCAAGTTCTATCTCTATGTTTTGTTTGCTGTTGATGTAGCCCTAAGAAGAGACTTGCGAGAATCACTTTCATGGAAAGGGGTTGCCAAGCTTCCAAAAAACTACGAGTTGCCTGAAATCTCAGCAAACACTTTTTCACCCAAACTTGATGATACTTTCAGGTAATGATCAGTACAAAATCCCACTTGGCTCGCCAAATTTCGTTCTTCTAGGTTAAACCGTTCTTTTGCAGTAACCGTTTTCATTTAGAGGTTTCACTCTGTTTTCTCCTATAGAAATACATGTATTTGGAACTCTAAATGAAACACGGTTTGTGCTAGCTCTTTGAAACTTGACACAAGAAAGCATTTTCAAGTTCTATCTTTATGGGTTGCTAGCTGTTTATGTAGCCCTAAGCCGAGACTGGCGAGAATCACTTTCATGAAAAGAGTTTGTTGAGCTTCCAAAAAACTACGAGTTGCCTGAAATCTCAGCAAACACTTTTTCACCCAATCTTGATGATACTTTCAGGTAATGATCAGTACACCAATCCCACTTGGCTCGCCAAATTTCGTTCTTCTAGGTTAAACCGTTCGTTTGCAGTAACCGTTTTCATTTTGAGGTTTCACTCTGTTTTCTCCTATAGGGATACATGTATTTGGAACTCTAAATCAAACAGGGTTTGTGCTAGCTCTTTGAAACTTGAAACAATAAAGCAGTTTCAAGTTCTATCTCTATGGTTTGTTTGCTGTTGATGTAGCCCTAAGCAGAGACTGGCGAGAATCACTTTCATAGAAAAGGGCTTGCCAAGCTTCGAAAAAACTTCGAGTTGCCTGAAATCTCAGCAAACACTTTTTCACCCAATCTTGATGATACTTTCAGGTAATGATCAGTACACCAATCCCACTTGGCTCGCCTAATTTCGTTCTTCTAGGTTAAACCGTTCGTTTGCAGTAACCGTTTTCATTTTGAGGTTTCACTCTGTTTTCTCCTCTAGAGATACATGTCTTTGGAACTCTAAATCAAACACGGTTTGTGCTAGCTCTTTGAAACTTGACACAATAAAGCAGTTTCAAGTTCTATCTCTATGGTTTGTTTGCTGTTGATGTAGCCCTAAGCAGAGATTGGCGAGAATCACTTTCATGGAAAGGGCTTGCCAAGCTTCCAAAAAACTACGAGTTCCCTGAAATCTCAGCAAACACTTTTTCACACAATCTTGATGATACTTTCAGGTAATGATCAGTACACCAATCCCACTTGGCTCGCCAAATTTTGTTCTTCTAGGTAAAACCGTTCGTTTGCAGTAACCATTTTCATTTTGAGGTTTCACTCTGTTTTCTCCTATAGGGATACATGTATTTGGAACTCTAAATCAAACACGTTTTGTGCTAGGTCTTTGAAACTTGACACAATAAAGCAGTTTCAAGTTCTATCTCTATGGTTTGTTTGCTGTTGATGTAGCCCTAAGCAGAGACTGGCGAGAATCACTTTCATGGAAAAGGGGTTGCCAAGGTTCCAAAAAAAACTACGAGATGCCTGAAATCTAAGCAAACACTTTTTCACCCAATCTTGATGATACTTTCAGGTATGATCAGGACACCAATTCCACTTGGCTCGCCAAATTTCGTTCTTCTATGTTTAAACCGTTCGTTTGCAGTAACCGTTTTCATTTTGAGGTTTCACTCTGTTTTCTCCTCTAGAGATACATGTCTTTGGAACTCTAAATCAAACACGGTTTGTGCTAGCTCTTTGAAACTTGACACAATAAAGCAGTTTCAAGTTCTATCTCTATGGTTTGTTTGCTGTTGATGTAGCCCTAAGCAGAGACTGGCGAGAATCACTTTCATGGAAAGGGCTTGCCAAGCTTCCAAAAAACTACGAGTTTCCTGAAATCTCAGCAAACACTTTTTCACACAATCTTGATGATACTTTCAGGTAATGATCAGTACACCAATCCCACTTGGCTCGCCAAATTTTGTTCTTCTAGGTAAAACCGTTCGTTTGCAGTAACCATTTTCATTTTGAGGTTTCACTCTGTTTTCTCCTATAGGGATACATGTATTTGGAACTCTAAATCAAACACGGTTTGTACTAGCTCTTTGAAACTTGACACAATAAAGCAGTTTCAATTTCTATCTCTATGGTTTGTTTGCTGTTGATGTAGCCCTAAGCAGAGACTGGCGAGAATCACTTCATGGAAAGGGATTGCAAAGCTTCCAAAAAACTACGAGTTGCCTGAAATCTCAGCAAACACTTTTTCACCCAATCTTGATGATAGTTTCAGGTAATGATCAGTACACCAATCCCAATTGGCTCGCCAAATTTCATTCTTCTAGGTTAAACCGTTCGTTTGCAGTAACCGTTTTCATTTTGAGGTTTCACTCTGTTTTTTCCTATAGGGATACATGTATTTGGAACTCTGAATCAAACACGGTTTTTGCTAGCTTTTTGAAACTTGACACAATAAAGCAGATTCAAGTTTATCTCTATGGTTTGTTTGCTGTTGATGTAGCCCTAAGCGGAGACTGGCGAGAATCACTTTCATGGAAAGAGCTTGCCGAGCTTCCAAAAAACTACGAGTTGCCTGAAATCTCAGCCAAAACTTTTTCTCCCAATCTTGATGATACTTTCAGGTAATGATCAGTACACCAATCCCACTTGGCTCGCCAAATTTCATTCTTCTACGCTAAACTGTTCGCTTGCAGTAACCGTTTTCATTTTGAGGTTTCACTCTGTTTTCTCCTATAGGGATACATGTATTTGGAACTCTAAATCAAACACGGTTTTGTGCTAGCTCTTTTAAAGTTGACAAAATAAAGTAGTTTCAAGTTCTATCTCTATGGTTTGTTTGCTGTTGATTTAGCCCTAAGCAGAGACTGGCGAGAATCACTTTCATGGAAAGGGCTTGCCAAGCTTCCAAAAAACTTCGAGTTGCCTGAAAGCTCAGCAAACACTTTTTCACCCTATCTTGATGATACTTTCAGGTAATGATCAGTACACCAATCCCACTTGGCTCACCTAATTTCGTTCTTCTAGGTTAAACCGTTCGTTTGCAGTAACCGTTTTCATTTTGAGGTTTCACTCTGTTTTCTCCTATAGGGATACATGTATTTGGAACTCTAAATCAAACACGGTTTGTGCTAGCTTTTTGCAACTTGACACAATAAAGCAATTTCAAGTTCTATCACTATGGTTTCTTTGCTGTTGATGTAGGCCTAAGCAGAGACTGGCGACAATCACTTTCATGGAAAGGGGTTGCCAAGGTTTCCAAAAAATACGAGTTGCCTGAAATCTAAGCAAACACTTTTTCAAACAAGCTTGATGATACTTTCAGGTAATGATCAATACACCAATCCCACTTGGCTCGCCAAATTTCATTCTTCTAGGTTAAACCGTTCGTTTGCAGTAACCGTTTTCATTTTGAGGTTTCACTCTACTTTCTCCTATAGGGACACATGTATTTGGAACTCTAAATCAAACACGGTTAGTGCTAGCTCTTTGAAACTTGACACAATTAAAGCAGTTTCAAGTTCTACCTCTATGGTTTATTTGCTGTTGATGTAGCCCTAAGCAGAGACTGCCGAGAATCACTTTCATGGAAAGGGGTTGCCAAGCTTCCAAAAACTACGAGTTGCCTGAAATCTCAGCAAACACATTTTCACCCAATCTTGATGATACTTTCAGGTAATGATCAGTACACCAATCCCACTTGCTTCATCAAATTTCATTCTTCTAGGTTAAACCGTTCCTTTGCAGTAACCGTTTTCATTTTGAGGTTTCACTCTGTTTTCTCCTATAGGGATACATGTATTTGGAACTCTAAATCAAACACGGTTTGTGCTAGCTCTTTTGAAACTTGACACAATAAAGCAGTTTCAAGTTCTATCTCTATGGTTTGTTTGCTGTTGATGTAGCCCTAAGCAGAGACTGGCGAGAATCACTTTCATGGGAAAGGGCTTGCCAAGCTTCCAAAAAACTACGAATTGCCTGAAATCTCAGCAAACACTTTTTCACCCAATCTTGATGATACTTTCAGGTAATGATCAGTACACCAATCCCACTTGGCTCGACAAATTTCGTTTTTCTAGGTTAAACCGTTCGTTTGTAGTAACCGTTTTCATTTTGAGGTTTCACTCTGTTTTCTCCTATAGGGATGCATATATTTGGAACTTTAAATCAAACACGGTTTGTGCTAGCTCTTGGAAACTTGACACAATAAAGCAGTTTCAAGTTCTATCTCTATGGTTTGTTTGCTGTTGATGTAGCCCTAAGCAGAAACTGGCGAGAATCACTTACATGGAAAGGGGTTGCCAAGCTTCCAAAAAACTACCAGTTGCCTGAAATCTCAGCAAACACTTTTTCACCCAATCTTGATGATACTTTCAGGTAATGATCAGTACACCAATCCCACTTGGCTCACCAAATTTCGTTATAATAGATTAAACCATTCGTTTGCAGTAACTGTTTTCATTTAGAGGTTTCACTCTGTTTTCTACTATAGGGATACATGTATTTAGAACTCTAAATCAAACACGGTTTGTGCTAGCTCTTTGAAACTTGACACAATAAAGCAATTTCAAGTTCTATCTCTATGGTTTCTTTGCTGTTGATGTAGCCCTAAGCAGAGACTGGCGACAATCACTTTCATGGAAAGGGGTTGCCAAGTTTCCAAAAATACAAGTTGCCTGAAATCTAAGCAAACACTTTTTCAAACAAGCTTGATGATACTTTCAGGTAATGATCAGTACACCAATCCCACTTGGCTCGCCAAATTTCGTTCTTCTAGGTTATACCGTTCGTTTGCAGTAATCGTTTTCATTTTGAGGTTTCACTCTGTTTTCTCCTTTAGAAATACATGTATTTGGAACTCTAAATCAAACAAGGTTTGTGCTAGCTCTTTGAAACTTGACACAATAAAGCAGTTTCACGTTATATCTCTCTGGTTTGTTTGCTGTTGATGTAGCCCTAAGCAGAGACTGGCAAGAATCACTTTCATGAAAAGGCTTGCCAAGCTTTCAAAAAACTACGAGTTGCCTGAAATCTCAGCAAACACTTTTTCACCCAATCTTGATGATACTTTTCAGGTAATGATCAGTACACCAATCCCACTTGGCTCGGCAAATTTTCATTCTTCTAGGTTAAACCATTCCTTTGCAATAACCGTTTTCATTTTGAGGTTTCACTCTGTTTTTTCCTATAGGGATACATGTATTTGGAACTCTAAATCAAACACGGTTTGTGCTAGCTCTTTGAAACTTGACACAATAAAGCAGTTTCAAGTTCTATCTGTATGGTTTGTTTGCTGTTGATGTAGCCCTAAGCAGAGACGGGCGAGAATCACTTTCATGGAAAGGGCTTGCCAAGCTTCCAAAAAACTATGAGTTGCCTGAAATCTCAGCAAACACTTTTTCACCAATCTTGATGATACTTTCAGGTAATGATCAGTACACCAATCCCACGTGGCTCGCCAAATTTCTTTCTTCTAGATTAAACCGTTCGTTTGCAGTAACCGTTTTCATTTTGAGGTCTCACTCTACTTTCTCCTATAGGGATACATGTATTTGGAACTCTAAATCAAACACGGTTTGTGCTAGCTCTTTGAAACTTGACACAATAAAGCAGTTTCAAGTTCTATCTCTATGGTTTGTTTACTGTTGATGTAGCCCTAAGCAGAGACTGGCGAGAATCACTTTCATGGAAAGGGCTTGCCAAGCTTCCAAAAACTACGAGTTGCCTGAAATCTCAGCAAACACTTTTTCAAACAATGTTGATGATACTTTCAGGTAATGATCAGTACACCAATCCCACTTGGCTCGCAAATTTAATTCTTCTAGGTTAAACCGTTCGTTTGCAGTAACCGTTTTTATTTTGAGGTATTTGGAAGTCTAAATCAAACACGGTTTGTGCTAGCTCTTTGAAACTTGACACAATAAAGCAGTTTCAAGTTCTCTCTCTATGGTTTGTTTGCTGTTGATGTAGCCCTAAGCAGAGACTGGCAAGAATCACTTTCATGGAAAGGGGTTGCCAAGCTTCCAAAAAATACGAGTTGCCTGAAATCTCAGCAAACACTTTTTCACCCAATCTTGATGATACTTTCAGGTAATGATCAGTGCAACAATCCCACTTGGCTCGCCAAATTTCGTTCTTTTAGGTTAAACCGTTCGTTTCCAGTAACCGTTTTCATTTGGAGGTTTCACTCTGTTTTCTCCTATAGGGATACATGTTTGGAACTCTAAATCAAACACGGTTTGTGCTAGCTCTTGGAAACTTGACACAATAAAGCAGTTTCAAGTTCTATCTCTATGGTTTGTTTGCTGTTGATGTAGCCCTAAGCAGAGAGTGCCGAGAATCACTTTCATGGAAAGGGCTTGCCAAGCTTCCAAAAAACTACGAGTTGCCTGAAATCTCAGCAAACACTTTTTCACCCAATCTCGATGATACTTTCAGGTAATGATCAGTACACCAATCCCACTTGGCTCGTCAAATTTCATTCTTCTATTTTAAACCGTTCGTTTGTAGTAACCATTTTCATTTTGAGGTTTCACTCTGTTTTCTCCTATAGAGATACATGTATTTGGAACTCTAAATCAAACCCGGTTTGTGCTAGCTCTTTGAAACTTGACACAATAAAGCAGTTTCAAGTTCTATCTCTATGCTTTGTATGCTGTTGATGTAGCCCTAAGCAGAGACTGGAGAGAATCACTTTCATGGAAAGGGCTTGCCAAGCTTCCAAAAAACTATGAGTTCCAATAATCTCAGCAAACACTTTTTCACCCAATGTTGATGATACTTTCAGGTAATGATCAGTACACCAATCCCCCTTGGCTCGACAAATTTCGTTTTTCTAGGTTAAACCGTTCGTTTGTAGTAACCATTTTCATTTTGAGGATTCACTCTGTTTTCTTCTATAGGGATACATGTATTTGGAACTGTAAATCAAACACGGTTTGTGCTAGCTCTTTGAAACTTGACACAATAAAGCAGTTTCAAGTTCTATCTCTATGGTTTGTTTGCTGTTGATGTAGCCCTAAGCAGAGACTGGCGAGAATCACTTTCATGGATAGGGCTTTCCAAGCTTCCAAAAAACTATGAGTTCCTTGAAATCTCAGCAAATACTTTTTCACCCAATCTTGATGATACTTTCAGGTAATGATCAGTACACCAATCCCACTTGGCTCGCCAAATTTCGTTCTTCTCGGTTAAACACTTCGTTTGCAGTAACCGTTTTCATTTTGAGGTTTCACTCTGTTTTTTCCTATACGGATACATGTATTTGGAACTCTAAATCAAACACGGTTTGTGCTAGCTCTTTCAAACTTGACACAATAAAGCAGTTTCAAGTTCTATCTCTATGGTTTGTTTGCTGTTGATGTAGCCCTAAGCAGAGACTGGCGAGAATCACTTTCATGGAAAGGGTTTGCCAAGCTTCCAAAAAACTACGAGTTGCCTGAAATCTCAGCAAACACTTTTTCACCCAATCTTGATGATACTTTCAGGTAATGATCAGTACACCAATCCCACTTGGCTCGCCCAATTTCGTTCTTCTAGGTTAAACCGTTCGTTTGTAGTAACCGTTTTCATTTTGAGGTTTCACTCTCTTTTCTCATATAGGGATACATGTATTTGGAACTCTAAATCAAACACGGTTTGTGCTAGCTCTTTGAAAGTTGACACAATAAAGCAGTTTCAAGTTCTATCTCTATGGTTTGTTTGCTGTTGGTGTAGCCCTAAGCAGAGACTGGCGAGAATCACTTTCATGGAAAGGGCTTGCCAAGCTTCCAAAAAACTACGAGTTCCCTGAAATCTCAGCAAACACTTTTTCACCCAAACTTGATGATACTTTCAGGTAATGATCAGTGCACGAATCCCACTTGGCTCGCCAAATTTCGTTCTTTTAGGTTAAACCCTTCGTTTCCAGTAACCGTTTTCATTTTGAGGTTTCACTCTGTTTTCTTCTATAGGGATACATGTATTTGGAACTCTAAATCAAACACGGTTTGTGCTAGCTCTTTGAAACTTGACACAATAAAGCAGTTTCAATTTCTATCTCTATGGTTTGTTTGCTGTTGATGTAGCCCTAATCAGAGAATGGCGAGAATCACTTTCATGGAAAGAGCTTGCCGAGCTTCCAAAAAACTACGAGTTTCCTGAAATCTCAGCAAAAACTTTTTCTCCCAATCTTATGATTCTTTCAGGTAATGATCAGTACACCAATCCCACTTGGCTCGCCAAATTTCGTTCTTCTACGATAAACTGTTCGCTTGCAGTAACCGTTTCCATTTTGAGGTTTCACTCTGTTTTCTCCTTTAGGGATACATGTATTTGGAACTCTAAATCAAACACGGTTTGTGCTAGCTCTTTCAAACTTGACACAATAAAGCAGTTTGAAGTTCTATCTCTATGGTTTGTTTCCTGTTGATGTAGCCC
>NW_027521146.1:0-60110 GCF_052094955.1 Ictidomys tridecemlineatus | reverse complement strand
AAAATGGTTACTGCAAATGAACGGTTTAACCTAGAAGAACGAAATTTCGCGAGCCAAGTGGGATTGGTGTACTGATCATTACCTGAAACTATCATCAAGATTGGGTGAAAAAGTGTTTGCTGAGATTTCAGGAAACTGGTAGTTTTTTGGAAGCTTGGCAAGCCCTTTCCATGAAAGAAATTCTCGCCAGTCTCTGCTTAGGGCTACATCAACAGCAAACAAAGCATACAGGTAGAACTTGAAACTGCTTTATTGTGTCAAGTTATAAACAGCTAGCACAAACCGTGTTTGATTTAGAGTTCCAAATACATGTATCCCTATAGGAGAAAACAGAGTGAAACCTCAAAATGAAAACGGTTACTGCAAACGAACGGTTTAACCTAGAAGAACGAAATTTGGCGAGCCATGTGGGATTGGTGTACTGATCATTACCTGAAAGTATCATCAAGATTGGGTGAAAAAGTCTTTGCTGAGATTTCAGGCAACTCGTAGTTTTTATGAAGCTTGGCAAGCCCTTTCCATGAAAGTGATTCTCGCCAGTCTCTGCTTTGAGCTACATCAACAGCAAACAAACCATAGAGATAGAACTTGAAACTGCTTTATTGTGTCAAGTTTCAAAGAGCTAGCACAAACCGTGTTTGAATTAGAGTTCCCAATACATGTATCCCTATAGTAGAAAACAGAGTGAAACCTCAAAATGAAAACGGTTACTGCAAACGAACGGTTTAACCTAGAAGAACGAAATTTGGCGAGCCAAGTGGGATTGGTGTACTGATCATTACCTGAAAGTATCATCAAGATTGGGTGTAAAAGTGTTTGCTGAGATTTCAGGCAACTCGTAGTTTTTTGGAAGCTTGGCAAGCACTTTCCATGAAAGTGATTCTCGCCAGTCTCTGCTTAGGGCTATATCAACAGCAAACAAACCATAGAGATAGAACTTAAAACTGCTTTATTCTGTCAAGTTTCAAAGAGCTAGCACAAACCGTGTTTGATTTAGAGTTCCAAATACATGTATCCCTATAGGAGAAAACAGAGTGAAACCTCAAAATGAAAACGGTTTCTGCAAACGAAAAGTTTAACATAGAAGAAGGAAATTTGGCGAGCCAAGTGGGATTGGTGTACTGATCATTACCTGAAAGTATCATCAAGATTGGTTGAAAAAGTGTTTGCTGTGATTTCAGGCAACTCGTAGTTTTTTGGAAGCTTGGCAAGCCCTTTCCATGAAAGTGATTCTCGCCAGTCTCTGCTTAGGGCTACATCAACAGCAAACAAACCATAGAGATAGAACTTGAAACTGCTTAATTGTGTCAAGTTTCAAACAGCTAGCACAAACCGTGTTTGATTTAGAGTTCCAAATACATGTATCCCTATAGGAGAAAACAGAGTGAAACTTCAAAATGAAAAGGGTTACTGCAAACGAACGGTTTAACCTAGAAGAACGAACGTGGGCGAGCCAAGAGTAATTGGTGTACTGATCATTACCTGAAAGTATCATCAAGATTGGGTGAAAAAGTGTATGCTGAGATTTCAGGCAACTCGTAGTTTTTTGGAAGCTTGGCAAGCCCTTTCCATGAAAGTGATTCTGGCCAGTCTCTGCTTAGGGCTACATCAACAGCAATCAAACCATAGTGATAGAACTGGAAACTGCTTTATTGTGTTAAGTTTCAAAGAGCTAGCAGAAACCGTGTTTGATTTAGAGTTCCAAATACATGTGTCCCCTTTGGAGAAAAAGTATGAAACCTCAAAATGAAAACGATTACTGCAAACGAATGGTTTAACCTAGAAGAACGAAATTTGGCGAGGCAAGTGGGATTGGTGTACTGATCATTACCTGAAAGTATCATGAAGATTTGGTGAAAAAGTGTTTCCTGAGATTTCAGGCAACTCTAGTTTTTTGGAAGCTTGGCAAGCCCTTTCCATGAAAGTAATTCAAGGCAGTCTCTGCTTAGGGCTACATAAACAGCAAAAAAACCATAGAGATAGAACTTGAACCTGCTTTATTGTGTCAAGTTTCAAGGAGCTACAACAAACCGTGTTTGATTTAGAGTTCCAAATACATGTATCCCAATAGGAGAAAACAGAGTGAAACCTCAAAATGAAAACGGTTACTGCAAACGAACGGTTTAACCTAGAAGAACGAAATTTTTCGAGCCAAGTGGGACTGGTGTACTGATCATTACCTGAAAGTATCATCAAGATTGGGTGAAAAAGTGTTTGCTGAGATTTCAGGGAACTCGTAGTTTTTTGGAAGCTTGGCAAGCCCTTTCCATGAAAGAAATTCTCGCAAGTCTCTGCTTAGGGCTACATCAACAGCAAACAAAGCATACAGGTAGAACTTGAAACTGCTTTATTGTGTCAAGTTATAAACAGCTAGCACAAACCGTGTTTGATTTAGAGTTCCAAATACATGTATCCCTATAGAAGAAAACAGAGTGAAACCTCAAAATGAAAACGGTTACTGCAAACGAACGGTTTAACCTAGAAGAACGAAATTTGGCGAGCCAAGTGGGATTGGTGTACTGATCATTACCTGAAAGTATCATCAAGATTGGGTAAAAAAGTGTTTGCTGAGATTTCAGGCAACTCGTAGTTTTTTGGAAGCTGGCAAGCCCTCTCCATGAAAGTGATTCTCGCCAGTCTCTGCTTAGGGCTACATCAACAGCAAACAAACCATAGAGATAGAACTTGAATCTGCTTTATTGTGTCAAGTTTCAAAGAGCTAGCACAAACCCTGTTTGATTTAGAGTTCCAAATACATGTTTCCCTATAGGAGAAAACAGAGTGAAACCTCAAAATGAAATCGGTTACTGCAAACGAAAGGTTTAAACTAGAAGAACGAAAGTGGACGAGCCAAGTGTGACTGTTGTACTGATCATTACCTGAATGTATCTTCAAGATTGGGTGAAAAAGTGTTTGCTGAGATTTCAGGCAACTCGTAGTTTTTTGGAAGCTTGGCAAGCCTTTTCTATGAAAGTGATTCTCCCCAGTCTCTGCTTAGGGCTACATAAACAGCAAACAAACCATAGTGATAGAACTGGAAACTGCTTTATTGTGTTAAGTTTCAAAAAGCTAGCACAAACCGTGTTTGATTTAGAGTTCCAAATACATGTGTCCACTTTGGAGAAAAAGAGTGAAACCTCAAAATGAAAACGGTTACTGCAAACGAACGGTTTAACCTAGAAGAACAAAATTTGGCAAGCCAAGTGGGATTGGTGTACTGATCATTACCTGAAAGTATCATCAAGATTGGGTGAAAAAGTGTTTGCTGAGATTTTAGGCAACTCGTAGTTTTTTGGAAGCTTGGTATCCCCTTTCCGTGAAAGTGATTCTTGGCAGTTTCTGCTTAGGGCTACATCAACAGCAAACAAACCATAGAGACAGAACTTGAAACTGCTTTATTGTGTTAAGTTTCAAAGAGCTACCACGAACCGTGTTTGATTTAGAGTTCCAAATACTTGTATCCCTATAGGAGAAAACAGAGTGAAACCTCAAAATGAAAACGGTTACTGCAAACGAACGGTTTAAACTAGAAGAACGAAAGTGGGCGAGCCAAGTGTGATTGGTGTACTGATCATTACCTGAAAGTATCATCAAGATTGGGTGAAAAAGTGTTTGCTGAGATTTCAGGCAACTCGTAGTTTTTTGGAAGCTTGGCAAGCCCTTTCCATGAAAGTGATTCTCCCCAGTCTCTGCTTAGGGCTACATCAACAGCAAACAAACCATACAGGTAGAACTTGAAACTGCTTTATTGTGTCAAGTTTCAAAGAGCTAGCACAAACCATGTTTGATTTAGAGTTCCAAATACATGTATCCCTATAGGAGAAAACAGAGTGAAACCTCAAAATGAAAATGGTTACTGCAAATGAACGGTTTAACCTAGAAGAACGAAATTTCGCGAGCCAAGTGGGATTGGTGTACTGATCATTACCTGAAAGTATCATCAAGATTGGGTGAAAAAGTCTTTGCTGAGATTTCCGGCAACTCGTAGTTTTTTGGAAGCTTGGCAAGACCTCTCCATGAAAGTGATTCTCGCCAGTCTCTGCTTAGGGCTACATCAACAGCAAACAAACCATAGAGATAGAACTTGAATCTGCTTTATTGTGTCAAGTTTCAAAGAGCTAGCACAAACCGTGTTTGATTTAGAGTTCCAAATACATGTTTCCCTATAGGAGAAAACAGAGTGAAACCTCCAAATGAAAACGGTTACTGCAAACGAAAGGTTTAAACTAGAAGAACGAAAGTGGACGAGCCAAGTGTGACTGTTGTACTGATCATTACCTGAATGTATCTTCAAGATTGGGTGAAAAAGTGTTTGCTGAGATTTCAGGCAACTCGTAGTTTTTTGGAAGCTTGGCAAGCCTTTTCCATGAAAGTGATTAACCCCAGTCTCTGCTTAGGGCTACATAAACAGCAAACAAACCATAGTGATAGAACTGGAAACTGCTTTATTGTGTTAAGTTTCAAAGAGCTAGCACAAACCGTGTTTGATTTAGAGTTCCAAATACATGTGTCCACTTTGGAGAAAAAGAGTGAAAGCTCAAAATGAAAACGGTTACTGCAAACGAACGGTTTAACCTAGAAGAACAAAATTTGGCAAGCCAAGTGGGATTGGTGTACTGATCATTACCTGAAAGTATCATCAAGTTTGGGTGAAAAAGTGTTTGCTGAGATTTTAGGCAACTCGTAGTTTTTTGGAAGCTTGGCAAGCCCTTTCCGTGAAAGTGATTCTTGGCAGTTTCTGCTTAGGGCTACATCAACAGCAAACAAACCATAGAGACAGAACTTGAAACTGCTTTATTGTGTTAAGTTTCAAAGAGCTACCACGAACCGTGTTTGATTTAGAGTTCCAAATACTTGTATCCCTATAGGAGAAAACAGAGTGAAACCTCAAAATGAAAACGGTTACTTCAAACGAACGGTTTAAACTAGAAGAACGAAATTGGGCGAGCCAAGTGTGATTGGTGTACTGATCATTACCTGAAAGTATCATCAAGATTGGGTGAAAAAGTGTTTGCTGAGATTTCAGGCAACTCGTAGTTTTTTGGAAGCTTGGCAAGCCCTTACCATGAACGTGATTCTCGCCAGTCTCTGCTTAGGGCTACATCAACAGCAAACAAACCATACAGGTAGAACTTGAAACTGCTTTATTGGGTCAAGTTTCAAAGAGCTAGCAAAAACCGTGTTTGATTTAGAATTCCAAATACATGTATCCCTATAGGAGAAAACAGAGTGAAACCTCAAAATGAAAATGGTTACTGCAAATGAACGGTTTAACCTAGAAGAATGAAATTTCGCGAGCCAAGTGGGATTGGTGTACTGATCATTACCTGAAAGTATCATCAAGATTGGGTGAAAAAGTGTTTGCTGAGATTTCAGGAAACTGGTAGTTTTTTGGAAGCTTGGCAAGCCCTTTCCATGAAAGAAATTCTCGCCAGTCTCTGCTTAGGGCTACATCAACAACAAACAAAGCATACAGGTAGAACTTGAAACTGCTTTATTGTGTCAAGTTATAAACAGCTAGCACAAACCGTGTTTGATTTAGAGTTCCAAATACATGTATCCCTATAGGAGAAAACAGAGTGAAACCTCAAAATGAAAACGGTTACTGCAAACGAACGGTTTAACCTAGAAGAATGAAATTTGGCGAGCCATGTGGGATTGGTGTACTGATCATTACCTGAAAGTATCATCAATATTGGGTGAAAAAGTCTTTGCTGAGATTTCAGGCAACTCGTAGTTTTTATGAAGCTTGGCAAGCCCTTTCCATGAAAGTGATTCTCGCCAGTCTCTGCTTAGAGCTACATCAACAGCAAACAAACCATAGAGATAGAACTTGAAACTGCTTTATTGTGTCAAGTTTCAAAGAGCTAGCACAAACCGTGTTTGAATTAGAGTTCCCAATACATGTATCCCTACAGTAGAAAACAGAGTGAAACCTCAAAATGAAAACGGTTACTGCAAACGAACGGTTTAACCTAGAAAAACGAAATTTGGCGAGCCAAGTGGGATTGGTGTACTGATCATTACCTGAAAGTATCATCAAGGTTTTGTGAAAAAGTGATTGCTAAGATTTCAGGCAACTCGTAGTTTTTTGGAAGCTTGCAAGCCCTTTCCATGAAAGTGATTCTCGCCAATCTCTGCTTAGGGTTACATATACAGCAAACAAACCATAGAGATAGAACTTGAAACTGCTTTATTGTGTCAAGTTTCAAAGAGCGAGCACAAACCGTGTTTGATTTAGAGTTCCAAATACATGTATCCCTATAGGAGAAAACAGAGTGAAACCTCAAAATGAAAACGGTTACTGCAAAGAACGGTTTAACCTAAAAGAACGAAATTTGGCGAGCCAAGTGGAATTGGTGTACTGATCATTACCTGAAAGTATCATCAAGATTGGGTGTAAAAGTGTTTGCTGAGATTTCAGGCAACTCGTAGTTTTTTGGAAGCTTGGCTAGCACTTTCCATGAAAGTGATTCTCGCCAGTCTCTGCTTAGGGCTATGTCAACAGCAAACAAACCATAGAGATAGAAATTGAAACTGCTTTATTCTGTCAAGTTTCAAAGAGCTAGGACAAACCGTGTTTGATTTAGAGTTCCAAATACATGTATCCCTATAGGAGAAAACAGAGTGAAACCTCAAAATGAAAACGGTTTCTGCAAACAAAAAGTTTAACATAGAAGAACGAAATTTGGCGAGCCAAGTGGGATTGGTGTACTGATCATTACCAGAAAGTATCATCAATATTGGTTGAAAAAGTGTTTGCTGTGATTTCAGGCAACTCGTAGTTTTTTGGAAGCTTGGCAAGCCCTTTCCATGAAAGTGATTGTCGCCAGTCTCTGCTTAGGGCTACATCAACAGCAAACAAACCATAGAGATAGAACTTGAAACTGCTTAATTGTGTCAAGTTTCAAACAGCTTGCACAAAACGTGTTTGATTTAGAGTTCCAAATACATGTATCCCTATAGCAGAAAACAGAGTGAAACCTCAAAATGAAAATGGTTTCTGCAAACGAACGGATTAACCTAGAAGAACGAAATTTGGCGAGCCAAGTGGGATTGGTGTACTGATCATTACCTGAAAGTATCATCAAGATTGTGTGAAAAAGTGTTTGCTGATCTTTCAGGCAACTCGTAGTTTTTTGGAAGCTTGGCAAGCCCTTTCCATGAAAGTGATTCTCGCCAGTCTCTGCTTAGGGCTACATCAACAGCAAACAAACCATAGAGATAGAACTTGAAACTGCCTTATTGTGTCAAGTTTCAAAGAGCTAGCACAAACCGTGTTTGATTTAGAGTTCCAAACACATGTATCCCTATAGGAGAAAATAGAGTGAAACCTCAAAATGAAAATGGTTACTGCAAACGAACGGTTTAACCTAGAAGAACGAACGTGGGCGAGCCAAGTGTAATTGGTGTACTGATCATTACCTGAAAGTATCATCAAGATTGGGTGAAAAAGTGTATGCTGAGATTTCAGGCAACTCGTAGTTTTTTGGAAGCTTGGCAAGCCCTTTCCATGAAAGTGATTCTCGTCAGTCTCTGCTTAGGGGTACATCAACAGCAATCAAACCATAGTGATAAAACTGGAAACTGCTTTATTGTGTTAAGTTTCAAAGAGCTAGCACAAACCGTGTTTGATTTAGAGTTCCAAATACTTGTGTCCCCTTTGGAGAAAAAGAGTGAAACCTCAAAATGAAAACGGTTACTGCAAACGAATGGTTTAACCTAGAAGAACGAAAGTTGGCGAGCCAAGTGGATTGGTGTACTGATCATTACTTGAAAGTACATCAAGATTGGGTGAAAAACTGTTTGCTGAGATTTCAGGCAACTCGTAGTTTTTTGGAAGCTTGGCACCCTTTTTCCGGGAAAGTGATTCTAGTCAGTCTCTGCTTAGGGCTACATCAACAGCAAACAATTCATAGAGATAGAACTTGAAACTGCTTTATTGTGTCAAGTTTCAAAGAGCTAGCACAAACCGTGTTTGATTTAGAGTTCCAAATACATGTATCCCTATAGAAGAAAACAGAGTGAAACTTCAAAATGAAAAAGGGTTACTGCAAACGAACGGTTTAACCTAGAAGAACGAACGCGGGCGAGCCAAGTGTAATTGGTGTACTGATCATTACCTGAAAGTATCATCAAGATTGGGTGAAAAAGTGTATGCTGAGATTTCAGGCAACTCGTAGTTTTTTGGAAGCTTGGCAAGCCTTTCCATGAAAGTGATTCTGGCCAGTCTCTGCTTAGGGCTACATCAACAGCAATCAAACCATAGTGATAGAACTGGAAACTGCTTTATTGTGTTAAGTTTCAAAGAGCTAGCAGAAACCGTGTTTGATTTAGAGTTCCAAATACATGTGTCCCCTTTGGAGAAAAAGAGTGAAATCTCAAAATGAAAACGATTACTGCAAACGAATGGTTTAACCTAGAAGAACGAAATTTGGCGAGGCAAGTGGGATTGGTGTACTGATCATTACCTGAAAGTATCATCAAGATTGGGTGAAAAAGTGTTTCCTGAGATTTCAGGCAACTCTAGTTTTTTGGAAGCTTGGCAAGCCCTTTCCATGAAAGTAATTCTCGGCAGTCTCTGCTTAGGGCTACATAAACAGCAAAAAAACCATAGAGATAGAACTTGAACCTGCTTTATTGTGTCAAGTTTCAAGGAGCTACAACAAACCGTGTTTGATTTAGAGTTCCAAATACATGTATCCCAATAGGAGAAAACAGAGTGAAACCTCAAAATGAAAACGGTTACTGCAAACGAACGGTTTAACCTAGAAGAACGAAATTTTTCGAGCCAAGTGGGACTGGTGTACTGATCATTACCTGAAAGTATCATCAAGATTGGGTGAAAAAGTGTTTGCTGAGATTTCAGGGAACTCGTAGTTTTTTGGAAGCTTGGCAAGCCCTTTCCATGAAAGAAATTCTCGCCAGTCTCTGCTTAGGGCTACATCAACAGCAAACAAAGCATACAGGTAGAACTTGAAACTGCTTTATTGTGTCAAGTTATAAACAGCTATTACAAACCGTGTTTGATTTAGAGTTCCAAATACATGTATCCCTATAGAAGAAAACAGAGTGAAACCTCAAAATGAAAACGGTTACTGCAAACGAACGGTTTAACCTAGAAGAACGAAATTTGGCGAGCCAAGTGGGATAGGTGTACTGATCATTACCTGAAAGTATCATCAAGATTGGGTAAAAAAGTGTTTGCTGAGATTTCAGGCAACTCATAGTTTTTTGGAAGCTGGCAAGCCCTCTCCATGAAAGTGATTCTCGCCAGTCTCTGCTTAGGGCTACATCAACAGCAAACAAACCATAGAGATAGAACTTGAATCTGCTTTATTGTGTCAAGTTTCAAAGAGCTAGCACAAACCCTGTTTGATTTAGAGTTCCAAATACATGTTTCCCTGTAGGAGAAAACAGAGTGAAACCTCAAAATGAAAACGGTTACTGCAAACGAAAGGTTTAAACTAGAAGAACGAAAGTGGACGAGCCAAGTGTGACTGTTGTACTGATCATTACCTGAATGTATCTTCAAGATTGGGTGAAAAAGTGTTTGCTGAGATTTCAGGCAACTCGTAGTTTTTTGGAAGCTTGGCAAGCCTTTTCTATGAAAGTGATTCTCCCCAGTCTCTGCTTAGGGCTACATAAACAGCAAACAAACCATAGTGATAGAACTGGAAACTGCTTTATTGTGTTAAGTTTCAAAGAGCTAGCACAAACCGTGTTTGATTTAGAGTTCCAAATACATGTGTCCACTTTGGAGAAAAAGAGTGAAACCTCAAAATGAAAACGGTTACTGCAAACGAACGGTTTAACCTAGAAGAACAAAATTTGGCAAGCCAAGTGGGATTGGTGTACTGATCATTACCTGAAAGTATCATCAAGATTAGGTGAAAAAGTGTTTGCTGAGATTTTAGGCAACTCGTAGTTTTTTGGAAGCTTGGTATCCCCTTTCCGTGAAAGTGATTCTTGGCAGTTTCTGCTTAGGGCTACATCAACAGCAAACAAACCATAGAGACAGAACTTGAAACTGCTTTATTGTGTTAAGCTTCAAAGAGCTAGCACAAACCTTGTTTGATTTAGAGTTCCAAATACTTGTATCCCTATAGGAGAAAACAGAGTGAAACCTCAAAATGAAAACGGTTACTGCAAACGAACGGTTTAAACTAGAAGAATGAAATTTGGCAAGACATGTGGGATTGGTGTACTGATCATTACCTGAAAGTATCATCAATATTGGTTGAAAAAGTCTTTGCTGAGATTTCAGGCAACTCGTAGTTTTTATGAAGCTTGGCAAGCCCTTTCCATGAAAGTGATTCTCGCCAGCCTCTGCTTAGGGTTACATATACAGGAAACAAACCATAGAGATAGAACTTGAAACTGCTTTATTGTGTCAAGTTTCAAAGAGCGAGCACAAACCGTGTTTGATTTAGAGTTCCAAATACATGTATCCCTATAGGAGAAAACAGAGTGAAACCTCAAAATGAAAACGGTTACTGCAAAGAACGGTTTAACCTAAAAGAACGAAATTTGGCGAGCCAAGTGGAATTGGTGTACTGATCATTACCTGAAAGTATCATCAAGATTGGGTGTAAAAGTGTTTGCTGAGATTTCAGGCAACTCGTAGTTTTTTGGAAGCTTGGCTAGCACTTTCCATGAAAGTGATTCTCGCCAGTCTCTGCTTAGGGCTATATGAACAGCAAACAAACCATAGAGATAGAACTTGAAACTGCTTTATTCTGTCAAGTTTCAAAGAGCTAGGACAAACCGTGTTTGATTTAGAGTTCCAAATACATGTATCCCTATAGGAGAAAACAGAGTGAAACCTCAAAATGAAAACGGTTTCTGCAAACGAAAAGTTTAACATAGAAGAAGAAATTTGGCGAGCCAAGTGGGATTGGTGTACTGATCATTACCTGAAAGTATCATCAAGATTGGTTGAAAAAGTGTTTGCTGTGATTTCAGGCAACTCGTAGTTTTTTGGAAGCTTGGCAAGCCCTTTCCATGAAAGTGATTCTCGCCAGTCTCTGCTTAGGGCTACATCAACAGCAAACAAACCATAGAGATAGAACTTGAAACTGCTTTATTGTGTCAAGTTTCAAAGAGCTAGCACAAACCGTGTTTGATTTAGAGTTCCAAATACATGTATCCCTATAGGAGAAAACAGAGTGAAACCTCAAAATGAAAACGGTTACTGCAAACGAACGGTTTAACCTACAAGAAGAAATTTGGCGAGGCAAGTGGGATTGGTGTACTGATTATTACCTGAAAGTATCATCAAGATTGGGTGAAAAAGTGTTTGCTGAGATTTCAGGCAACTCGTAGTTTTTTGGAAGCTTGGAAACCCCTTTCCATGAAAATGATTCTCGCCAGTCTCTGCTTAAGGCTACATCAACAGCAAACAAACCATAGAGATAGAACTTGAAAGTGCTTTCTTGTGTCAATTTTCAAAGAGCTAGCACAAACCGTGTTTTATTTAGAGTTCCAAATACATGTATCCCTATAGGACAAAAGAGAGTGAAACCTCAAAATGAAAACGGTTACTGCAAACGAACGGTTTAACCTAGAAAAACGAAATTTGGCGAGCCAAATGGGATTGGTGTACTGATCAGTACCTGAAAGTATCATCAAGAATGGGTGAAAAAGTGTTTGCTGAGATTTCAGGCAACTCGTAGTTTTTTGGAAGCTTGGCAACCCCTTTCCATGAAAGTGATTCTCGCCAGTCTCTGCTTAGGGCTACATCAACAGCAAACAAACAGTAGAGATAGAACTTGAAACTGCTTTATTGTGTTAAGCTTCAAAGAGCTAGCACAAACCTTGTTTGATTTAGAGCTCCAAATACATGTATCCGTATAGGAGAAAAAAGAGTGAAACCTCAAAATGAAAATGGTTACTGCAAATGAACGGTTTAACCTAGAAGAACAAAATTTGGAGAGCCAAGTGGGAATGGTGTACTGATCATTACCTGAAAGTATCATCAAGATTGGGTGAAAAAGTGTTTGCTGAGATTTTAGGCAATTCCTAGTTTTTTTGGAAGCTTGGCAAGCCCTTTCCATGAAAGTGATTCTCGCCAGTCTCTGCTTAGGGCAACATCAAAAGCAAACAAACCATAGAGATAGAACTTGAAACTGCTTTATTGTGTAAAGTTTCAAAGAGCAAGGAAAAACCGTGTTTGATTTAGAGTTCCAAATACATGTATCCCTATAGGAGAAAACAGAGTGAAACCTCAAAATGAAAATGGTTACTGCAAACGAACGGATTAACCTAGGAGAACGAAATTTGGCTAGCCAAGTGGGATTGGTGTACTGATCATTACCTGAAATTATCATCAAGATTGGGAGAAAAAGTGTTTGCTGAGATTTCAAGCAACTCGTAGTTTTTTGGAAGCTCGGCAAGCTCTTTCCATGAAAGTGATTCTCGCCAGTCTCTGCTTAGGGCTACATCAACAGGAAACAAACCATAGAGATAGAACTTGAAAGTGCTTTATTGTGTCAAGTTTCAAAGAGCAAGCACAAACCGTGTTTGATTTAGAGTTCCAAATACATGTATCCCTACAGGAGAAAACAGAGTGAAACCTCAAAATGAAAACGGTTACTGCAAACGAACGGTTGAACCTAGAAGAACGAAATTTGGCGATCCAATTGTGATTGGTGTACTGATCATTACCTGAAAGTATCATCAAGATTGGGTGAAAAAGTGTTTGCTGAGATTTCAGGCAACTCGTAGTTTTTTGTAAGCTTGGAAACCCCTTTCCATGAAAGTGATTCTCGCCAGTCTCTGCTTAGGGCTACATCCACAGCAAACAAACCATAGAGATAGAACTTGAAACTGCTTTATTGTGTCAAGTTTCAAAGAGCTAGCACAAACCGTGTTTGATTTAGAGTTCCAAATACATGTATCCCTATAAGACAAAACAGAGTGAAACCTCAAAATGAAAACGGTTACTGCAAACGAACGGTTTAACCTAGAAGAACAAAATTTGGCGAGCCAAGAGGGATTGGTGTACTGATCAGTACATAAAAGTATCATCAAGAGTGGGTGAAAAAGTGTTTGCTGAGATTTCAGGCAACTCGTAGTTTTTTGGAAGCTTGGCAAGCCCTTTCCATGAAAGTGATTCTCGCCACTCTCTGCTTAGGGCTACATCAACAGCAAACAAACCATAGAGATAGACTTGAACTGCTTAATTGTGTCAAGTTTCAAACAGCTAGCACAAACCGTGTTTTATTTAGAGTTCCAAATACATGTATCCCTATAGGACAAAAGAGAGTGAAACCTCAAAATGAAAACGGTTACTGCAAACGAACGGTTTAACCTAGAGGAAACAAATTTGGCGAGCCAAGTGGGATTGGTGTACTGATTATTTACCTGAAAGTATCATCAAGATTGGGTGAAAAAGTGTTTGCTGAGATTTCAGGAAACTCGTAGTTTTTTGGAAGCTTGGCAAGCCCTTTCCATGAAAGTGATTCTCGCCAGTCTCTGCTTAGGGCTACATCCACAGCAAACAAACCATAGAGACAGAACTTGAAACTGTTTTATTGGTTTCAAGTTTCAAAGAGCTAGCACAAACCGTGTTTGATTTAGAGTTCCAAATACATGTATCCCTATACGAGAAAACAGAGTGAAACCTCAAAATGAAAATGGTTATGGCAAATTGAACGGTATAACCTAGAAGAACGAAATTTGGTGAGCCAAGTGGGATTGGTGTACTGATTATTACCTGAAATTATCATCAAGATTGGGTGAAAAGTGTTTGGCTGAGATTCAGGCACTCGTATTTTTTGGAAGCTTGGCAAGCCCTTTCCATGAAAGTGATTCTCACCAGTCTCTGATTAGGGCTACATCAACAGCAAACAAACCATAGTGATAGAACTTGAAACTGCTTTATTGTGTCAAGTTTCAAAGAGCTAGCACAAACCGTGTTGGATTTAGAGTTTCCAAATACATGTATCCCTATAGGAGAAAACAGAGTGAAACCTCAAAATGAAAACGGTTACTGCAAACGAACTATTAACCTAGAAGGAACAAAATTTTGGCGAGCCAAGTGGGATTGGTGTACTGATCATTACCTGAAAGTATCATCAAGATTGGGTGAAAAAGTGTTTGCTGAGATTTCAGGCAACTCGTAGTTTTTTGGGAGTTTGGCAAGCCCTTTCCATGAAAGTGATTCTCGCCAGTCTCTGCTTAGGCTACATCCACAGCAAACAAACCAGAGACAGAACTTGAAACTGCTTTATTGTGTCAAGTTTCAAAGAGCTAGCACAAACCGTGTTTGATTTAGAGTTCCAAATACATGTACCCCAAAAGGTGAAAACAGAGTGAAAACCTCAAAATGAAAAGGTTATGGGCAAAATGAAAGGTATAACCTAGAAGAACGAAATTTGGCGAGCCAAGTGGGATTGGGTGTACTGATCATTACCTGAAAGTATCATCAAGATTGGGTGAAAAGTGTTTGCTGAGATTTCAGGCAACTCGTAGTTTTTTTTGGAAGCTTGGCAAGGCCTTTCCATGAAGTGATTCTCGCCAGTCTCTGCTTAGGGCTACATCAACAGCAAACAAACCATAGAGATAGAACTTTAATCCGCTTAATTGTGTCAAGTTTCAACAGCTAGCACAACCGTGTTTGATTTGAAGTTCCAAATACATCTATCCCATAGAAGAAAACAGTGAAACCTCAAAATGAAAATGGTTACTGCAAACGAACGTTTAACCTAGAAGAACGAAAATTTGGCGAGCCAAGTGGGATTGGTGTACTGATCATTACCTGAAAGTATCATCAAGATTGGGTAAAAAGTGTTTGCTGAGCTTTCAGGAAACTCGTAGTTTTTTGGAAGCTTGGCAAGCATGAAAGTGATTCTCGCCAGTCTCTGCTTAGGGCTAAATCAACAGCAAACAAACCATAGAGATAGAACTTGAAACTACTTTGTTCTGTCAAGTTTCAAAGAGCTAGCACAAAAAGTGTTTGATTTAGAGTTCCAAACACATGTATCCCTATAGGACCAAACAGAGTGAAACCTCAAAACAAAAAACGGTTACTGCAAACGAACGGTTTAACCTAGAAGAACGAAATTTGGCGAGCCAAGTGGGATTGGAGAACTGATCATTACCTGAAAGTATCATCAAGGATTGGGTGAAAAAGTGTTTGCTGAGATTTCAGGCAACTCGTAGTTTTTAGGGAAGCTTGGCAAGCCCTTTCCATGAAAGTGATTCTCGCCAGTCTCTGCTTAGGGCTACATCAACAGCAAACAAACCATAGAGACAGAACTTGAAACTGCTTTATTGTGTCAAGTTCAAAGAGCTAGCACAAACCGTGTTTGATTTAGAGTTCCAAATATCATGTATCCCTATAGGAGAAAACAGAGTGAAACCTCAAAATGAAAATGGTTATGGCAAATGAACGGTATAACCTAGAAGAACGAAATTTGGCGAGCCAAGTGGGGATTGGTGTACTGATCATTACCTGAAAGTATCATCAAGATTGGGTGAAAAGTGTTTGCTGAGATTTCAGGCAACTCGTAGTTTTTTGGAAGCTTGGCAAGCCCTTTCCATGAAAGTGATTCTCGCCAGTCTCTGGTTAGGGCTACATCAACAGCAAACAAACCATAGAGATAGAACTTTAACTGCTTAATTGTGTCAAGTTTCAAACAGCTAGCACAAACCGTGTTTGATTTAGAGTTCCAAATACATCTATCCCTATAGGAGAAAACAGTGAAACCTCAAAATGAAAATGGTTACTGCAAAGCGAACGGTTTAACCTAGAAGAACGAAATTTGGCGAGCCAAGTGGGATTGGTGTACTGATCATTACCTGAAAGTATCATCAAGATTGGGTGAAAAAGTGTTTGCTGAGCTTTTCAGGAAACTCGTAGTTTTTTGGAAGCTTGGCAAGCCCTTTCCATGAAAGTGATTCTCGCCAGTCTCTGCTTAGGGCTACATCAACAGCAAACAAACCATAGAGATAGAACTTGAAACTACTTTGTTCTGTCAAGTTTCAAAGAGCTAGCACAAAAAGTGGTTTGATTTAGAGTTCCAAACACATGTATCCCTAAAGGACAAAACAGAGTGAAAACTCAAATCGAAAACGATTACTGCAAAAGAACGGTTTAACCCTAGACGAACGAAATTTGGTGAGCCAAGTGGGATTGGAGTACTGATCATTACCTGAAAGTATCATCAAGATTGGGGTGAAAAAGTGTTTGCTGAGATTTCAGGCAACTCGTAGTTTTTGGAAGCTTGGCAAGCCCTTTCCATGGAAGTGATTCTCGCCAGTCTCTGCTTAGGGCTACATCAACAGCAAACAAACCATACAGGTAGAACTTGAAACTGCTTTATTGTGTTCAAGTTTCAAAGAGCTAGCACAAACCGTGTTTGATTTAGAGTTCCAAATACATGTATCCCTATAGGAGAAAACAGAGTGAAACCTCAAAATGAAAATGGTTACTGCAAACGAACGGTTTAACCTACAAGAAGAAATTTGGCGAGGCAAGTGGGATTGGTGTACTGATTTTTACCTGAAAGTATCATCAAGATTGGGTGAAAAAGTGTTTGCTGAGATTTCAGGCAACTCGTAGTTTTTTGGAAGCTTGGCAAGCCCTTTCCATGAAAGTGATTCTCGCCAGTCTCTGCTTAGGGCTACATCAACAGCAAACAAACCATTGAGATAGAACTTGAAACTGCTTTATTGTGTCAAGTTTCAAAGAGCTAGCACAACCCTTGTTTGATTTAGAGTTCCAAATACATGTATCCCTATAGGAGAAAACAGAGTGAAACCTCAAAATGAAAACGTTTACTGCAAACGAAAGGTTTAACCTACAAAAACGAAATTTGGCGAGCCAAGTGGGATTGGTGTACTGATCATTACCTGAAAGTATCATTTAGATTGGGTGAAAAGTGTTTCCTGAGATTTCAGGAAACTCGTAGTTTTTTGGAAGCTTGGCAAGCCCTTTCCATGAAAGTGATTCTCGCCAATCTCTGCTTACGCCTACATCAACAGCAAACAAACCATAGAGAGAGAACTTGAAACTGCTTTATTGTGTCAAGTTTCAAAGAGCTAGCACAAACCGGGTTTGATTTAGAGTTCCAAATACATGTATCCCTATAGGAGAAAACAGAGTGAAACCTCAAAATGAAAACGGTTACTGCAAACGAACGGTTTAACCTACAAGAAGGAAATTTGGCGAGCCAAGTGGGATTGGTGTACTGATCATTACCTGAAAGTATCATCAAGATTGGGGGAAAAAGTGTTTGCTGAGATTTCAGGCAACTCGTATTTTTTTGGAAGCTTGGCAAACCCTTTCCATGAAAGTGATTCTCGCCAGTCTCTGCTTAGGGCTACATCAACAGCAAACAAACCATAGAGATAAAACATGAAACTGCTTTATTGTGTCAGGTTTCAAAGAGCTAGCACAAATCGTGTTTGATTTAGAGTTCCAAATACATGTATCCCTATAGGAGAAAACACAGTGAAACCTCAAAATGAAAACGGTTACTGCAAACGAACGTTTTAACCTAGAAGAAGGAAATTTGGCGAGCCAAGTGGGATTGGTGTACTGATCATTACCTGAAAGTATCATCAAGATTGGGTGAAAAAGTGTTTGCTGAGATTTCAGGCAACTCGTAGTTTTTTGGAAGCTTGGCAAGCCCTTTTCATGAATGTGATTCTCGCCAGTCTCTGCTTAGGGCTACATCCACAGCAAACAAACCATAGAGATAGAACTTGAAACTGCTTTATTGTGTCAAATTTCAAAGTGCTAGCACAAACCGTGTTTGATTTAGAGTTCCAAATACATGTATCCTTATAGGAGAAAACAGAGTGAAACCTCAAAATGAAAACGTTTACTGCAAATGAATGGTTTAACCTACAAAAGCGAAATTTGGCAAGCCAAGTGGGATTGGTGTACTGATCATTACCTGAAAGTATCATTTAGATTTTGTGAAAAAGTGTTTCCTGAGATTTCAGGCAACTCGTAGTTTTTTGGAAGCTTGGCAAGCCCTTTCCTTGAAAGTGATTCTCGCCAGTCTCTGCTTACGGCTACATCAACAGCAAACAAACCATAGAGATAGAACTTGAAACTGATTTATTGTGTCAAGTTTCAAAGAGCTAGCACAAACCATGTTTGATTTAGAGTTCCAAATACATGTATCCCTATAGGAGAAAACAGAGTGAAACCTCAAAATGAAAACGGTTTCTGCAAACGAATGGTTTACCCTAGAAGAACGAAAATTGGCGAGCCAAGTGGGCTTGGTGTACTGATCATTACCTGAAAGTATCATCAAGATTCGGTGTAAAAGTGTTTGCTGATATTTCAGGCAACTCGTAGTTTTTTGGAAGCTTGCCAAGCCCTCTCAATGAAAGTGATTCTCGCCAGTCTCTGCTTAGGGCTACATCAACAGCAAACAAACCATAGAGAAAGAAATTGAAACTGCTTTATTGTGTCAAGTTTCAAAGAGCTAGCACAAACCGTGTTTGATTTAGAGTTCCAAATACATGTATCCCTATAGGAGAAAACAGAGTGAAACCTCAAAATGAAAACGGTTACGGGCAAACGAATGGTATAACCTAGAAGAACGAAATTTTGGCGAGCCAAGTGGGACTGGTGTACTGATCATTACCTGAAAGTATCATCAAGATTGGGTGAAAAAGTGTTTGCTGAGATTTCAGGCAATTCGTAGTTTTTGGAAGCTTGGCAAGCCCTTTCCATGAAAGTGATTCTTGCCAGTCTCTGCTTAGGGCTACATCAACAGCAATCAAATCATAGAGAAAGAAATTGAAACTGCTTTATTGTGTCAAGTTCAAAGAGCTAGCACAACCGTGTTGGATTTAGAGTTCCAAATACATGTATCCCTATAGGAGAAAACAGAGTGAAACCTCAAAATGAAAACGGTACGGCAAACGAATGGTACAACCTAGAAGAACGAAATTTGGCGAGCCAAGTGGGATTGGTGTACTGATCATTACCTGAAAGTATCATCAAGATTGGGTGAAAAAGTGTTTGCTGAGATTTCAGGCAAATCGTAGTTTTTTGGAAGCTTGGCAAGCCCTTTTCATGAACGTGATTCTCGCCAGTCTCTGCTTAGGGCTACATCAACAGCAAACAAACCATAAAGGTAGAACTTGAAACTGCTTTATGTGTCAAGTTTCAAAGAGCTAGCACAAACGTGTTGGATTTAGAGTTTCCCAAATACATGTATCCCTATAGGAGAAAACAGAGTGAATCCTCAAAATGAAAATGGTTACTGCAAACGAACAATTTAACCTAGAAGAACGAAATTAGCGAGCCAAGTGGGATTGGTGTACTGATCATTACCTGAAAGTATCATCAAGATTGGGTGAAAAAGTGTTGCTGAGATTTCAGGCACTCGTAGTTTTTTGGAAGCTTGGCAAGCCCTTTCCATGAAAGTGATTCTCGCCAGTCTCTGCTTAGGACTATATCAACAGCAAAACAAAGCATACAGGTAAAAACTTGAAACTGCTTTATTGTGTCAAGTTCAAAGAGCTAGCACAAACCGTGTTGAATTTAGAGTTCCAAATACATGTATCCCTATAGGAGAAAACAGAGTGAAACCTCAAAATGAAAACGGTTACGGCAAACGAACGGTATAACCTAGAAGAACGAAATTTGGCGAGCCAAGTGAGATTGGTGTACTGATCATTAACTGAAAGTATCATCAAGATTGGGTGAAAAAGTGTTTGCTGAGATTCAGGCAAATCGTAGTTTTTTGGAAGCTTGGCAAGCCCTTTCCCTGAAAGTGATTCTCCGCCAGTCACTGCTTAGGGCTACATCAACAGCAAACAAAGCATAAAGGTAAACTTGAAACTGCTTTATTGTGTCAAGTTTCAAAGAGCTAGCACAAACCGTGTTGGATTTAGAGTTCCAAATACATGTATCCCTATAGGAGAAAACAGAGTGAAACCTCAAAAGGAAAACGTTACTGCAAACGTTCAATTAACTTAGAAGAACGAAATTTAGGGAGCCAAGTGGGATTGGTGTACTGATCATTACCTGAAAGTATCATCAAGATTGGGTGAAAAAAGTGTTTGCTGTGATTTCAAGCAACTCATAGTTTTTGGAAGCTTGGCAAGCCCTTTCCATGAAAGTGATTCTCGCCAGTCTCCGCTTAGGGCTACATCAACAGCAAACAAAGCATACAGATAAAACTTGAAACTGCTTTATTGTGTCAAGTTTCAAAGAGCTAGCACAAACCGGGTTTGATTTAGAGTTCCAAATACTTGTATCCCTATAGGAGAAAACAGAGTGAAACCTCAAAATGAAAACGGTTACTGCAAACGAACGGTTAAACCTAGAAGAACGAAATTTGGCGAGCCAAGTGGGATTGGTGTACTGATCATTACCTGAAAGTATCATCAAGATTGGGTGAAAAAGTGTTTGCTGAGATTTCAGGCAACTAGTATTGTTTTGGAAGCTTGGCAAACCCTTTCCATGAAAGTGATTCTCGCCAGTCTCTGCTTGGGGCTACATCAACAGCAAACAAACCATAGAGATAGAACATAAAACTGCTTTATTGTGTCAAGTTTCAAAGAGCTAGCACAAACCGTGTTTGATTTAGAGTTCCAAATACATGTATCCCTATAGGAGAAAACAGAGTGAAACCTTAAAATGAAAACGGTTACTGGAAATGAACTGTTTAACCTAGAAGAACGAAATTCGGCGAGCTAAGTGGGAATGGAGTACTGATCATTACCTGAAAGTATCATCAAGATTGGGTGAAAAAGTGTTTGCTGAGATTTCAGGCAACTCGTAGTTTTTTGGAAGCTTGGCAAGCCCTTTCCATGAAAGTGATTCTCGCAAGTCTCTGCTTAGGGCTACATCAACAGCAAACAAACCATAGACATAGAACTTGAAACTGCTTTATTGTGTCAAGCTTCAAAGAGCTAGCACAAACCGTGTTTGATTCAGAGTTCCAAATACATATATCCCTATAGGAGAAAACAGAGTGAAACCTCAAAATTAAAACCCTTACTGCAAAGGAATGGTTTAACCTAGAAGAACGAAATTTGGTGAGCCAAGTTGGATTGGTGTACTGATCATTACCTGAAAGTATCATCAAGATTGTGTGAAAAGGTGTTTGCTGAGATTTCAGGAAACTCATAGTTTTTTGGAAGCTTGGCAAGCCCTTTCCATGAAAGTGATTCTCGCCGGTCTCTGCTTAGGGCTACATCAACAGCAAACAAACCATAGTGATAGAACTTGAAACTGCTTTATTGTGTCAAGTTTCAAAGAGCTAGCACAAACCGTGTTTGATTTAGAGTTCCAAATACATGTATCCCTATAGGAGAAAACAGAGTGAAACCACAAAATGAAAATGGTTACTGCAAACGAACGGTTTATTTAACCTACAAGAAGAAATTTGGCGAGGCAAGTGGGATTGGTGTACTGATTTTTACCTGAAAGTATCATCAAGATTGGGTGAAAAAGTGTTTGCTGAGATTTCAGGCAACTCGTAGTTATTTGGAAGCTTGGCAAGCCCTTTCCATGAAAGTGATTCTCACCAGTCTCTGATTAGGGCTACATCAACAGCAAACAAACCATAGAGATAGAACTTGAAACTGCTTTATTGTGTCAAGTTTCAAAGAGCTAGCACAAACCGTGTTTGATTTAGAGTTCCAAATACATGTATCCCTAAAGGAGAAAACAGAGTGAAACCTCAAAATGAAAACGGTTTCTGCAAACGAATGGTTTAACCTAGAAGAACGAAAATTGGCGAGCCAAGTGGGATTGGTGTACTGATCATTACCTGAAAGTATCATCAAGATTGGGTGTAAAAGTGTTTGCTGATATTTCAGGCAACTCGTAGTTTTTTGGAAGCTTGGCAACCCCTCTCAATGAAAGTGATTCTCGCCAGTCTCTGCTTAGGGCTACATCAACAGCAAACAAACCATAGAGAAAGAAATTGAAACTGCTTTATTGTGTCATGTTTCAAAGAGCTAGCACAAACCGTGTTGGATTTAGAGTTCCAAATACATGTATCCCTATAGGAGAAAACAGAGTGAAACCTCAAAATGAAAACGGTTACGGCAAGCGAACGGTATAACCTAGAAGAACGAAATTTGGCGAGCCAAGTGGGATTGGTGTACTGATCATTACCTGAAAGTATCATCAAGATTGGGTGAAAAAGTGTTTTCTGAGCTTTCAGGAAACTCGTAGTTTTTTGGAAGCTTGGCAAGCCCTTTCCATGAAAGTGATTCTCGCCAGTCTCTGCTTAGGGCTACATCAACAGCAAACAAACCATAGAGATAGAACTTGAAACTACTTTGTTCTGTCAAGTTTCAAAGAGCTAGCACAAATCGTGTTTGATTTAGAGTTCCAAACACATGTATCCCTATAGGACAAAACAGAGTGAAACCTCAAAACGAAAACGGTTACTGCAAAAGAACAGTTTAACCTAGAAGAACGAAATTTGGCGAGCCAAGTGGGATTGGAGTACTGATCATTACCTGAAAGTATCATCAAGATTGGGTGAAAAAGTGTTTGCTGAGATTTCAGGCAACTCGTAGTTTTTTGGAAGCTTGGCAATCCCTTTCCATGAAAGTGATTCTCGCCAGTCTCTGCTTAGGGCTACATGAACAGCAAACAAACCATACAGGTAGAACTTGAAACTGCTTTATTGTGTCAAGTTTCAAAGAGCTAGCACAAACCGTGTTTGATTTAGAGTTCCAAATACATGTATCCCTATAGGAGAAAACAGAGTGAAACCTCAAAATGAAAACGGTTACTTCAAACGAACGGTTTAACATACAAGAAGAAATTTGGCGTGGCAAGTGGGATTGGTGTACTAATTATTACCTGAAAGTATCATCAAGATTGGGTGAAAAAGTGTTTGCTGAGATTTCAGGCAACTCGTAGTTTTTTGGAAGCTTGGCAAGCCCTTTCCATGAAAGTGATTCTCACCAGTCTCTGATTAGGGCTACATCAACAGCAAACAAACCATAGAGATAGAACTTGAAACTGCTTTATTGTGTCAAGTTTCAAAGAGCTAGCACAAACCGTGTTTGATTTAGAGTTCCAAATACATGTATCCCTATGAGAGAAAACAGAGTGAAACCTCAAAATGAAAACGGTGTCTGCAAACGAATGGTTTAAGCTAGAAGAACGAAAATTGGCGAGCCAAGTGGGATTGGTGTACTGATCATTACCTGAAAGTATCATCAAGATTGGGTGAAAAAGTGTTTGCTGAGATTTCAGGCAACTAGTATTGTTTTGGAAGCTTGGCAAACCCTTTCCATGAAAGTGATTCTCGCCAGTCTCTGCTTGGGGCTACATCAACAGCAAACAAACCATAGAGATAGAACATAAAACTGCTTTATTGTGTCAAGTTTCAAAGAGCTAGCACAAACCGTGTTTGATTTAGAGTTCCAAATACATGTATCCCTATAGGAGAAAACAGAGTGAAACCTTAAAATGAAAACGGTTACTGGAAATGAACGGTTTAACCTAGAAGAACGAAATTCGGCGAGCTAAGTGGGAATGGAGTACTGATCATTACCTGAAAGTATCATCAAGATTGGGTGAAAAAGTGTTTGCTGAGATTTCAGGCAACTCGTAGTTTTTTGGAAGCTTGGCAAGCCCTTTCCATGAAAGTGATTCTCGCAAGTCTCTGCTTAGGGCTACATCAACAGCAAACAAACCATAGACATAGAACTTGAAACTGCTTTATTGTGTCAAGCTTCAAAGAGCTAGCACAAACCGTGTTTGATTCAGAGTTCCAAATACATATATCCCTATAGGAGAAAACAGAGTGAAACCTCAAAATTAAAACCCTTACTGCAAAGGAATGGTTTAACCTAGAGGAACAAAATTTGGTGAGCCAAGTGGGATTGCTGTACTGATCATTACCTGAAAGTATCATCAAGATTGTGTGAAAAGGTGTTTGCTGAGATTTCAGGAAACTCATAGTTTTTTGGAAGCTTGGCAAGCCCTTTCCATGAAAGTGATTCTCGCCGGTCTCTGCTTAGGGCTACATCAACAGCAAACAAACCATAGTGATAGAACTTGAAACTGCTTTATTGTGTCAAGTTTCAAAGAGCTAGCACAAACCGTGTTTGATTTAGGGTTCCAAATACATGTATCCCTATAGGAGAAAACAGAGTGAAACCACAAAATGAAAATGGTTACTGCAAACGAACGGTTTAACCTACAAGAAGAAATTTGGCGAGGCAAGTGGGATTGGTGTACTGATTTTTACCTGAAAGTATCATCAAGATTGGGTGAAAAAGTGTTTGCTGAGATTTCAGGCAACTCGTAGTTATTTGGAAGCTTGGCAAGCCCTTTCCATGAAAGTGATTCTCACCAGTCTCTGATTAGGGCTACATCAACAGCAAACAAACCATAGAGATAGAACTTGAAACTGCTTTATTGTGTCAAGTTTCAAAGAGCTAGCACAAACCGTGTTTGATTTAGAGTTCCAAATACATGTATCCCTAAAGGAGAAAACAGAGTGAATCCTCAAAATGAAAACGGTTTCTGCAAACGAATGGTTTAACCTAGAAGAACGAAAATTGGCGAGCCAAGTGGGATTGGTGTACTGATCATTACCTGAAAGTATCATCAAGATTGGGTGTAAAAGTGTTTGCTGATATTTCAGGCAACTCGTAGTTTTTTGGAAGCTTGGCAACCCCTCTCAATGAAAGTGATTCTCGCCAGTCTCTGCTTAGGGCTACATCAACAGCAAACAAACCATAGAGATAGAACTTGAAACTACTTTGTTCTGTCAAGGTTTAAAGAGCTAGCACAAATCGTGTTTGATTTAGAGTTCCAAACACATGTATCCCCATAGGACAAAACAGAGTGAAACCTCAAAACGAAAACGGTTACTGCAAAAGAACAGTTTAACCTAGAAGAACGAAATTTGGCGAGCCAAGTGGGATTGGAGTACTGATCATTACCTGAAAGTATCATCAAGATTGGGTGAAAAAGTGTTTGCTGAGATTTCAGGCAACTCGTAGTTTTTTGGAAGCTTGGCAATCCCTTTCCATGAAAGTGATTCTCGCCAGTCTCTGCTTAGGGCTACATGAACAGCAAACAAACCATACAGGTAGAACTTGAAACTGCTTTATTGTGTCAAGTTTCAAAGAGCTAGCACAAACCGTGTTTGATTTAGAGTTCCAAATACATGTATCCCTATAGGAGAAAACAGAGTGAAACCTCAAAATGAAAACGGTTACTTCAAACGAACGGTTTAACATACAAGAAGAAATTTGGCATGGCAAGTGGGATTGGTGTACTAATTATTACCTGAAAGTATCATCAAGATTGGGTGAAAAAGTGTTTGCTGAGATTTCAGGCAACTCGTAGTTTTGTGGAAGCTTGGCAAGCCCTTTCCATGAAAGTGATTCTCACCAGTCTCTGATTAGGGCTACATCAACAGCAAACAAACCATAGAGATAGAACTTGAAACTGCTTTATTGTGTCAAGTTTCAAAGAGCTAGCACAAACCGTGTTTGATTTAGAGTTCCAAATACATGTATCCCTATAAGAGAAAACAGAGTGAAACCTCAAAATGAAAACGGTGTCTGCAAACGAATGGTTTAACCTAGAAGAACGAAAATTGGCGAGCCAAGTGGGATTGGTGTACTGATCATTACCTGAAAGTATCATCAAGATTGGGTGTAAAAGTGTTTGCTGAGATTTCAGGCAACTCGTAGTTTTTTGGAAGCTTGGCAACCCCTTTCAATGAAAGTGATTCTCGCCAGTCTCTGCTTAGGGCTACATCAACAGCAAACAAACCATAAAGGTAGAACTTGAAACTGCTTTATTGTGTCAAGTTTCAAAGAGCTAGCACAAACCCTGTTGGATTTAGAGTTCCAAATACATGTATCCTTATAGGAGAAAATAGAGTGAAACCTCAAAATGAAAATGGTTACTGCAAACGAACAATTTAACCTAGAAGAACGAAATTAAGCGAGCCAAGTGGGATTGGTGTACTGATCATTACCTGAAAGTATCATCAAGATTGGGTGAAAAAGTGTTTGCTGAGATTTCAGGCAACTCGTAGTTTTTTGGAAGCTTGGCAAGCCCTTTCCATGATAGTGATTCTCGCCAGTCTCTGCTTAGGGCTATATCAACACCAAAGAAAGCATACAGGTAAAACTTGAAACTGCTTTATTGTGTCAAGTTTCAAAGAGCTAGCACAAACCCTGTTTGATTTAGAGTTCCAAATACATGTATGCCTTTAGGAGAAAACAGAGTGAAACCTCAAAATGTAAACGGTTACTGCAAACGAACGTTTTAACCTAGAAGAACGAAATTTGGCAAGCCAAGTGGGTTTGGTGTACTGATCATTACCTGAAAGTATCATCAAGATTGGGTGAAAAAGTGTTTGCTGAGATTTCAGGCAACTCGAATTTTTTTGGAAGCTTGGCAACCCCTTTCCATGAAAGTGATTCTCGCCAGTCTCTGCTTAGGGCTACATCAACAGCAAACAAACCATTGAGATAGAACTTGAAACTGCTTTATTGTGTCAAGTTTCAAAGACCTAGCACAACCCTTGTTTGATTTAGAGTTCCAAATACATGTATCCCTATAGGAGAAAACAGAGTGAAACCTCAAAATGAAAACGTTTACTGCAATCGAAAGGTTAACCTACAAAAACGAAATTTGGCGAGCCAAGTGGGATTGGTGTACTGATCA
Source organism: Ictidomys tridecemlineatus (assembly GCF_052094955.1). Lineage (NCBI taxonomy): Eukaryota > Metazoa > Chordata > Mammalia > Rodentia > Sciuridae > Ictidomys > Ictidomys tridecemlineatus. The sequence goes on along the minus strand of NW_027521146.1, from coordinate 33,466 downwards.
TTACCTGAAAGTATCATTTAGATTGGGTGAAAAAGTGTTTCCTGAGATTTCAGGCAACTCGTAGTTTTTTGGAAGCTTGGCAAGCCCTTTCCATGAAAGTGATTCTCGCCAATCTCTGCTTACGGCTACATCAACAGCAAACAAACCATAGAGATACAACTTCAAACTGCTTTATTGTGTCAAGTTTCAAAGAGCTAGCACAAACCGGGTTTGATTTAGAGTTCCAAATACATGTATCCCTATAGGAGAAAACAGAGTGAAACCTCAAAATGAAAACGGTTACTGCAAACGAACGGTTTAACCTAGAAGAAGGAAATTTGGCGAGCCAAGTGGGATTGGTGTACTGATCATTACCTGAAAGTATCATCTAGATTGGGGGAAAAAGTGTTTGCTGAGATTTCAGGCAACTTGTATTTTTTTGGAAGATTGGCAAACCCTTTCCATGAAAGTGATTCTCGCCAGTCTCTGCTTAGGGCTACATCAACAGCAAACAAACCATAGAGATAAAACATGAAACTGCTTTATTGTGTCAAGTTTCAAAGAGCTAGCACAAATCGTGTTTGATTTAGAGTTCCAAGTACATGTATCCCTATAGGAGAAAACACAGTGAAACCTCAAAACGAAAACGGTTACTGCAAACGAACGTTTTAACCTAGAAGAAGGAAATTTGGCGAGCCAAGTGGGATTGGTGTACTGATCATTACCTGAAAGTATCATCAAGATTGGGTGAATAAGTGTTTGCTGAGATTTCAGGCAAATCGTAGTTTTTTGGAAGCTTGGCAAGCCCTTTTCATGAATGTGATTCTCGCCAGTCTCTGCTTAGGGCTACATCCACAGCAAACAAACCATAGAGATAGAACTTGAAACTGCTTTATTGTGTCAAGTTTCACAGAGCTAGCAGAAACCGTGTTTGATTTAGAGTTCCAAATACATGTATCCTTATAGGAGAAAAGAGAGTGAAACCTCAAAATGAAAACGTTTACTGCAAACGAATGGTTTAACCTACAAAAGCGAAATTTGGCGAGCGAAGTGGGATTGGTGTACTGATCATTACCTGAAAGTATCATTTAGATTGGGTGAAAAAGTGTTTCCTGAGATTTCAGGCAACTCGTACTTTTTTGGAAGCTTGGCAAGCCCTTTCCATGAAAGTGATTCTCGACAGTCTCTGCTTACGGCTACATCAACAGCAAACAAACCATACAGGTAGAACTTGAAACTGCTTTATTGTGTCAAGTTTCAAAAAGCTAGCACAAACCGTGTTTGATTTAGATCCAAATACATGTATCCCTATAAGAGAAAACAGAGTGAAACCTCAAAATGAAAACGGTTACTGCAAACGAACGGTTTAACCTACAAGAAGAAATTTGGCCAGGCAAGTGGGATTGGTGTACTGATTATTACCTGAAAGTATCATCAAGATTGGGTGAAAAAGTGTTTGCTGAGATTTCAGGCAACTCGTAGTTTTTTGGAAGCTTGGCAAGCCCTTTCCATGAAAGTGATTCTCGCCAGTCTCTGCTTAGGGCTACATCAACAGCAAACAAACCATAGAGATAGAACTTAAAACTGCTTTATTGTGTCAAGTTTCAAAGAGCTAGCACAAACCGTGTTTGATTTAGAGTTCCAAATACATGTATCCCTATAGGAGAAAACAGAGTGAAACCTCAAAATGAAAACGGTTACTGGAAATGAACGGTTTAACCTAGAAGAACGAAATTCGGCGAGCTAAGTGGGAATGGAGTACTGATCATTACCTGAAAGTATCATCAAGATTGTTTGAAAAAGTGTTTGCTGAGATTTCAGGCAACTCGTATTTTTTTGGAAGCTTGGCAAGCCCTTACCATGAAAGTGATTCTCGCAAGTCTCTGCTTAGGGCTACATCAACAGCAAACAAACCATAGAGATAGAACTTGAAACTGCTTTATTGTGTCAAGTTTCAAAGAGCTAGCACAAACCGTGTTTGATTTAGAGTTCCAAATACATGTATCCCTATAGGAGAAAACAGAGTGAAACCTCAAAATAAAAACGGTTACGGCAAACGGACGGTATAACCTAGAAGAACGAAATTTGGCGAGCCAAGTGGGATTGGTGTACTGATCATTACCTGAAAGTATCATCAAGATTGGGTGTAAAAGTGTTTGCTGATATTTCAGGCAAATCGTAGTTTTTTGGAAGCTTGGCAAGCCCTTTCCATGAAAGTGATTCTCGCCAGTCTCTGCTTAGGGCTACATCAACAGCAAACAAACCATAAAGGTAGAACTTGAAACTGCTTTATTGTGTCAAGTTTCAAAGACCTAGCACAAACCGTGTTGGATTTAGAGTTCCAAATACATGTATCCCTATAGGAGAAAACAGAGTGAAACCTCAAAATGAAAACGGTTACTGCAAACGAACAATTTAACTTAGAAGAACGAAATTTAGGGAGCCAAGTGGGATTGGTGTACTGATCATTACCTGAAAGTATCATCACGATTGGGTGAAAAAGTGTTTGCTGAGATTTCAAGCAACTCGTAGTTTTTTGGAAGCTTGGCAAGCCCTTTCCATGAATGTGATTCTCGCCAGTCTCTGCTTAGGGCTACATCAACAGCAAACAAAGCATACAGATAAAACTTGAAACTGCTTTATTCTGTCAAGTTTCAAAGAGCTAGCACAAACCGTGTTTGATTTAGAGTTCCAAATACATGTATCCCTATAGGAGAAAACAGAGTGAAACCTCAAAATGAAAACGGTTTCTGCAAACGAATGGTTTAACCTAGAAGAACGAAAATTGGCGAGCCAAGTGGGATTGGTGTACTGATCATTACCTGAAAGTATCATCAAGATTGGGTGAAAAAGTGTTTGCTGAGATTTCAGGCAACTCGTAGTTTTTTGGAAGCTTGCCAAGCCCTTTCCATGAAAGTGATTCTCGCCAGTCTCTGCTTAGGGCTACATCAACAGCAAACAAACCATAGAGAGAGAGAACTTGAAACTGCTTTATTGTGTCAAGTTTCAAAGAGCTAGCACAAACCGTGTTTGATTTAGAGTTCCAAATACATGTATTCCTATAGGAAAAAACAGAGTGAAACCTCAAAATGAAAACGCTTACTGAAAACGAACGTTTTAACCCAGAAGAACGAAATTTGGCGAGGCAAGTGGGATTGGTGTACTGATCATTACCTGAAAGTATCATCAAGATTGGGTGAAAAAGTGTTTGCTGAGATTTCAGGCAACTCGTAGTTTTTTGGAAGCTTGGCAAGCCATTTCCATGAAAGTGATTCTCACCAGTCTCTGATTAGGGCTACATCAACAGCAAACAAACCATAGAGATAGAACTTGAAACTGCTTTATTGTGTCAAGTTTCAAAGAGCTAGCACAAACCGTGTTGGATTTAGAGTTCCAAATACACGTATCCCTATAGGAGAAAACACAGTGAAACCTCAAAATGAAAACGGTTACTTCAAACGAACGGTTTAACCTAGAAGAACGAAATTTGGCGAGCCAAGTGGGATTGGTGTACTGATCATTACCTGAAAGTATCATCAAGATTGGGAGAAAAAGTGTTTGCTGAGATTTCAGGCAACTCGTAGTTTTTTGGAAGCTTGGCAAGCCCTTTCCATGAAAGTGATTCTCGCCAGTCTCTGCTTAGGGCTACATCAACAGCAAACAAACCATAGAGATAGAACTTAAAACTGCTTTATTGTGTCAAGTTTCAAAGAGCTAGCACAAACCGTGTTTGATTTAGAGTTCCAAATACATGTATCCCTATAGGAGAAAACAGAGTGAAACCTCAAAATGAAAACGGTTACTGGAAATGAACGGTTTAACCTAGAAGAACGAAATTCGGCGAGCTAAGTGGGAATGGAGTACTGATCATTACCTGAAAGTATCATCAAGATTGTTTGAAAAAGTGTTTGCTGAGATTTCAGGCAACTCGTATTTTTTTGGAAGCTTGGCAAGCCCTTACCATGAAAGTGATTCTCGCAAGTCTCTGCTTAGGGCTACATCAACAGCAAACAAACCATAGAGATAGAACTTGAAACTGCTTTATTGTGTCAAGTTTCAAAGAGCTAGCACAAACCGTGTTTGATTTAGAGTTCCAAATACATGTATCCCTATAGGAGAAAACAGAGTGAAACCTCAAAATGAAAACGTTTACTGCAAACGAATGGTTTAACCTACAAAAACGAAATTTGGCGACCCACGTGGGATTGGTGTACTGATCATTACCTGAAAATATCATTTAGATTGGGTGAAAAAGTGTTTCCTGAGATTTCAGGCAACTCGTAGTTTTTTGGAAGCTTGGCAAGCCCTTTCCATGAAAGTGATTCTCGCCAGTCTCTGCTTACGGCTACATCAAGAGCAAACAAACCATATAGATAGAACTTGACACTGCTTTATTGTGTCAAGTTTCAAACAGCTAGCACAAACCGGGTTTGATTTAGAGTTCCAAATACATGTATCCCTATAGGAGAAAACAGAGTGAAACCTCAAAATGAAAACGGTTACTGCAAACGAACGGTTTAACCTAGAAGAACGAAATTTGGTGAGCCAAGTGGGATTGGTGTATTTATCATTACCTGAAAGTATCATCAAGATTGGGTCAAAAAGTGTTTGCTTAGATTTCAGGCAACTCGTATTATTTTGGAAGCTTGGCAAACCATTTCCATGAAAGTGATTCTCGCCAGTCTCTGCTTAGGGCTACATCAACAGCAAACAAACCATAGAAATAAAACTTGAAACTGCTTTATTGTGTCAAGTTTCAAGGAGCTAGCACAAACCGTGTTTGATTTAGAGTTCCAAATACATGTATCCCTATAGGAGAAAACAGAGTGAAACCTCAAAATGAAAACGGTTACTGGAAACGAACTGTTTAACCTAGAAGAACGAAATTTGGCGAGCCAAGTGGGATTGGTGTACTTATCATTACCTGAAAGTATCATCAAGATTGGGTGAAAAAGTGTTTGCTGAGATTTCAGGCAACTCGTAGTTTTTTGGAAGCTTGGCAAGCCCTTTCCATGAAAGTGATTCTCGCCAGTCTCATCTTAGGGCTACATCAACAGCAAACAAACCATAGAGATAGATCTTGAAACTGCTTTATTGTGTCAAGTTTCAAAGAGCGAGCACAAACCGTGTTTGATTTAGAGTTCCAAATACATGTATCCCTATAATAGAAAACAGAGTGAAACCTCAAAATGAAAACGTTTACTGCAATGGAACGGTTTAACCTAGAAGAACGAAATTTGGCGAGCCAAGTGGAATTGGTGTACTAATCATTACCTGAAAGTATCATCAAGATTGGGTGAAAAAGTGTTTGCTAAGATTTCAGGCAACTCGTAGTTTTTTTTAAGCTTGGCAAACCCTTTTCATGAAAGTGATTCTAGCCATTCTCTGCTTTTGGCTACATCAACAGCAAATAAACCATAGAGATAGAACTTGAAACTGCTTTATTCTGTCAAGTTTCAAAGAGATAGCACAAACCGTGTTTGATTTAGAGTTCCAAATACATGTATCCCTATAGGAGAAAACAGAGTGAAACTTCAAAATGAAAACGGTTACTGAAAACGAACGGTTTAACCTAGAAGAACGAAATTTGGCGAGCCAAGTGGGATTGGTGTACTGATCATTACCTGAAAGTATCATCAAGATTGGGTGAAAAAGTGTTTGCTGAGATTTCAGGCAACTCGTAGTTTTTTGGAAGCTTGGCAAGCCCTTTCCATGAAAGTGATTCTCGCCAGTCTCTGCTTAGGGCTACATCAACAGCAAACAAAACATAGAGAGAGAGAACTTGAAACTGCTTTATTGTGTCAAGTTTCAAAGAGCTAGCACAAACCGTGTTTGATTTAGAGTTCCAAATACATGTATCCCTATAGGAGAAAATAGAGTGAAACCTCAAAATGAAAACGCTTACTGAAAACGAACGTTTTAACCTAGAAGAACAAAATTTGGCGAGGCAAGTGGGATTGTTGTACTGATCATTACCTGAAAGTATCATCAAGATTGGGTGAAAAAGTGTTTGCTGAGATTTCAGGCAACTCGTAATTTTTTGGAAGCTTGGCAACCCCTTTCCTTGAAACTGATTCTCGCCAGTCTCTGCTTATGGCTACATCAACAGCAAACAAACCATAGAGATAGAACTTGAAACTGCTTTATTGTGTCAAGTTTCAAAGAGCGAGCACAAACCGTGTTTGATTTAGAGTTCCAAATACATGTATCCCTATAATAGAAAACAGAGTGAAACCTCAAAATGAAAACATTTACTGCAATGGAAAGGTTTAACCTAGAAGAACGAAATTTGGCGAGCCAAGTGGGATTGGTGTACTGATCATTACCTGAAAGTATCATCAAGATTGGGTGAAAAAGTGTTTGCTAAGATTTCAGGCAACTCGTAGTTTTTTTTAAGCTTGGCAAACCCTTTTCATGAAAGTGATTCTAGCCATTCTCTGCTTTTGGCTACATCAACAGCAAATAAACCATAGAGATAGAACTTGAAACTGCTTTATTGTGTCAAGTTTCAAAGAGCTAGCAGAAACCATGTTTGATTTAGCGTTCCAAATACATGTATCCCTATAGGAGAAAACAGAGTGAAACCTCAAAATGAAAACGGTTACTGAAAACGAACGGTTTAACCTAGAAGAACGAAATTTGGCGAGCCAAGTGGGATTGGTGTACTGATCATTACCTGAAAGTATCATCAAGATTGGGTGAAAAAGTGTTTGCTGAGATTTCAGGCAACTCGTAATTTTTTGGAAGCTTGGCAACCCCTTTCCTTGAAACTGATTCTCGCCAGTCTCTGCTTATGGCTACATCAACAGCAAACAAACCATAGAGATAGAACTTGAAACTGCTTTATTGTGTCAAGTTTCAAAGAGCGAGCACAAACCGTGTTTGATTTAGAGTTCCAAATACATGTATCCCTATAATAGAAAACAGAGTGAAACCTCAAAATGAAAACGTTTACTGCAATGGAACGGTTTAACCTAGAAGAACGAAATTTGGCGAGCCAAGTGGGATTGGTGTACTGATCATTACCTGAAAGTATCATCAAGATTGGGTGAAAAAGTGTTTGCTAAGATTTCAGGCAACTCGTAGTTTTTTTTAAGCTTGGCAAACCCTTTTCATGAAAGTGATTCTAGCCATTCTCTGCTTTTGGCTACATCAACAGCAAATAAACCATAGAGATAGAACTTGAAACTGCTTTATTGTGTCAAGTTTCAAAGAGCTAGCAGAAACCATGTTTGATTTAGCGTTCCAAATACATGTATCCCTATAGGAGAAAACAGAGTGAAACCTCAAAATGAAAACGGTTACTGAAAACGAACGGTTTAACCTAGAAGAACGAAATTTGGCGAGCCAAGTGGGATTGGTGTACTGATCATTACCTGAAAGTATCATCAAGATTGGGTGAAAAAGTGTTTGCTGAGATTTCAGGCAACTCGTAATTTTTTGGAAGCTTGGCAACCCCTTTCCTTGAAACTGATTCTCGCCAGTCTCTGCTTATGGCTACATCAACAGCAAACAAACCATAGAGATAGAACTTGAAACTGCTTTATTGTGTCAAGTTTCAAAGAGCGAGCACAAACCGTGTTTGATTTAGAGTTCCAAATACATGTATCCCTATAATAGAAAACAGAGTGAAACCTCAAAATGAAAACGTTTACTGCAATGGAACGGTTTAACCTAGAAGAACGAAATTTGGCGAGCCAAGTGGGATTGGTGTACTGATCATTACCTGAAAGTATCATCAAGATTGGGTGAAAAAGTGTTTGCTAAGATTTCAGGCAACTCGTAGTTTTTTTTAAGCTTGGCAAACCCTTTTCATGAAAGTGATTCTAGCCATTCTCTGCTTTTGGCTACATCAACAGCAAATAAACCATAGAGATAGAACTTGAAACTGCTTTATTGTGTCAACTTTCAAAGAGCCAAAACAAACCGTGTTTGATTTAGAGTTCCAAATACATGTATCTCTATAGAAGAGAACAGAGTGAATCCTCAAAATTAAAACGGTTACTGCAAACGAACGGTTTAACCTAGAAGAACGAAATTTGGCGAGCCAAATGGGATTGGTGTACTGATCATTACCTGAAAGTATCATCAAGATTGGGTGAAAAAGTGTTTGCTGAGATTTCAGGCAACTCGTAGTTTTTTGGAAGCTTGGCAACCCCTTTCCATGGAAGTAATTCTCGCCAGTCTCTGCTTAGGGCTACATCAACAGCAAACAAACCATAGAGATAGAACTTGAGACTGCTTTATTGTGTCAAGTTTCAAAAGCTAGCACAAACCGTGTTTGATTTAGAGTTCCAAATACATGTATCCCTGTAGGAGAAAACAGAGTGAACCCTCAAAATGAAAACGGTTACTGCAAACGAACGGTTTAACCTAGAAGAACGAAATTTGGCGAGCCAAGTGGGATTGGTGTACTGATCATTACCTGAAAGTATCATCAAGATTGGGTGAAAAAGTGTTTGCTTAGATTTCAGGCAACTCGTAGTATTTTGGAAGCTTGGCAAGCCCTTTCCATGAAAGTGATTCTCGCCAGTCTCTGCTTAGGGCTACTTCAACAGCAAACAAACCATATAGATAGAACTTGACACTGCTTTATTGTGTCAAGTTTTAAAGAGCTAGCACAAACCGTGTTTGATTTAGAGTTCCAAATACATGTATCCCTATAGGAGAAAACAGAGTGAAACCTCAAAATGAAAACGGTTACTGGAAATGAACGGTTTAACCTAGAAGAACGAAATTTGGCGAGCCAAGTGGGATTGGTGTACTGATCATTACCTGAAAGTATCATCAAGATTGGGTAAAAAAGTGTTTGCTAAGATTTCAGGCAACTCGTAGTTTTTTTTAAGCTTGGCAAACCCTTTTCATGAAAGTGATTCTAGCCATTCTCTGCTTTAGGCTACATCAACAGCAAATAAACCATAGAGATAGAACTTGAAACTGCTTTATTGTGTCAAGTTTCAAAGAGCTAGCAGAAACCATGTTTGATTTAGAGTTCCAAATACATGTATCCCTATAGGAGAAAACAGAGTGAAACTTTAAAATGAAAACGGTTACTGAAAACGAATGGTTTAACCTAGAAGAACGAAATTTGGCGAGCCAAGTGGGATTGGTGTACTGATCATTACCTGAAAGTATCATCAAGATTGGGTGAAAAAGTGTTTGCTGAGATTTCAGGAAACTCGTAGTTTTTTGGAAGCTTGGCAAGCCCTTTCCATGAAAGTGATTCTCGCCAGTCTCTGCTTAGGGCTACATCAACAGCAAACAAAACATAGAGAGAGAGAACTTGAAACTGCTTTATTGTGTCAAGTTTCAAAGAGCTAGCACAAACCGTGTTTGATTTAGAGTTCCAAATACATGTATCCCTATAGGAGAAAATAGAGTGAAACCTCAAAATGAAAACGCTTACTGAAAACGAACGTTTTAACCTAGAAGAACAAAATTTGGCGAGGCAAGTGGGATTGTTGTACTTATCATTACCTGAAAGTATCATCAAGATTGGGTGAAAAAGTGTTTGCTGAGATTTCAGGCAACTCGTGTTTTTTGGAAGCTTGGCAACCCCTTTCCTTGAAACTGATTCTCGCCAGTCTCTGCTTATGGCTACATCAACAGCAAACAAACCATAGAGATAGAACTTGAAACTGCTTTATTGTGTCAAGTTTCAAAGAGCTAGCACAAACCGTGTTGGATTTAGAGTTCCAAATACACGTATCCCTATAGGAGAAAACACAGTGAAACCTTAAAATGAAAACGGTTACTGCAAACGAACGGTTTAACCTAGAAGAACGAAATTTGGCGAGCCAAGTGGGATTGGTGTACTGATCATTACCTGAAAGTATCATCAAGATTGGGAGAAAAAGTGTTTGCTGAGATTTCAGGCAACTCGTAGTTTTTTGGAAGCTTGGCAAGCCCTTTCCATGAAAGTGATTCTCGCCAGTCTCTGCTTAGGGCTACATCAACAGCAAACAAACCATAGAGATAGAACTTAAAACTGCTTTATTGTGTCAAGTTTCAAAGAGCTAGCACAAACCGTGTTTGATTTAGAGTTCCAAATACATGTATCCCTATAGGAGAAAACAGAGTGAAACCTCAAAATGAAAACGGTTACTGGAAATGAACGGTTTAACCTAGAAGAACGAAATTCGGCGAGCTAAGTGGGAATGGAGTACTGATCATTACCTGAAAGTATCATCAAGATTGGGTGAAAAAGTGTTTGCTGAGATTTCAGGCAACTCGTAGTTTTTTGGAAGCTTGGCAAGCCCTTTCCATGAAAGTTATTCTCATCAGTCTCTGCTTAGGGCTACATCAACAGCAAACAAACCATAGAGATAGATCTTGAAACTGCTTTATTGTGTCAAGTTTCAAAGAGCTAGCACAAACCGTGTTGGATTTAGAGTTCCAAATACACGTATCCCTATAGGAGAAAACACAGTGAAACCTCAAAATGAAAACGGTTATTGCAAACGAACGGTTTAACCTAGAAGAACGAAATTTGGTGAGGAAATTGGGATTGGTGTACTGATCATTACCTGAAAGTATCATCAAGATTCGGTGAAAAAGTGTTTGCTGAGATTTCAGGCAACTCGTAGTTTTTTGGAAGCTTGGCAAGCCCTTTCCATGAAAGTGATTCTCGCAAGTCTCTGCTTAGGGCTACATCAACAGCAAACAAACCATAGAGATAGAACTTGAAACTGCTTTATGGTGTCAAGTTTCAAAGAGCTAGCACAAACCGTGTTTGATTTAGAGTTCCAAATACATGTATCCCTATAGGACAAAACAGATTGAAACCTCAAAATGAAACCGGTTACTGCCAACGAACGGTTTCACCTAGAAGAACGAAATTTGGCGAGCCAAGTGGGATTGGTGTACTGATCATTACCTGAAAGTTTCATCAAGATTGGGTGAAAAAGTGTGTGCTGAGATTTCAGGCAACTCGTAGTTTTTTGGAAGCTTGGCAACCCCTTTCCTTGAAACTGATTCTCGCCAGTCTCTGCTTATGGCTACATCAACAGCAAACAAACCATAGAGATAGAACTTGAAACTGCTTTATTGTGTCAAGTTTCAAAGAGCTAGCACAAACCGTGTTGGATTTAGAGTTCCAAATACACGTATCCCTATAGGAGAAAACACAGTGAAACCTTAAAATGAAAACGGTTACTGCAAACGAACGGTTTAACCTAGAAGAACGAAATTTGGCGAGCCAAGTGGGATTGGTGTACTGATCATTACCTGAAAGTATCATCAAGATTGGGAGAAAAAGTGTTTGCTGAGATTTCAGGCAACTCGTAGTTTTTTGGAAGCTTGGCAAGCCCTTTCCATGAAAGTGATTCTCGCCAGTCTCTGCTTAGGGCTACATCAACAGCAAACAAACCATAGAGATAGAACTTAAAACTGCTTTATTGTGTCAAGTTTCAAAGAGCTAGCACAAACCGTGTTTGATTTAGAGTTCCAAATACATGTATCCCTATAGGAGAAAACAGAGTGAAACCTCAAAATGAAAACGGTTACTGGAAATGAACGGTTTAACCTAGAAGAACGAAATTCGGCGAGCTAAGTGGGAATGGAGTACTGATCATTACCTGAAAGTATCATCAAGATTGGGTGAAAAAGTGTTTGCTGAGATTTCAGGCAACTCGTAGTTTTTTGGAAGCTTGGCAAGCCCTTTCCATGAAAGTTATTCTCATCAGTCTCTGCTTAGGGCTACATCAACAGCAAACAAACCATAGAGATAGATCTTGAAACTGCTTTATTGTGTCAAGTTTCAAAGAGCTAGCACAAACCGTGTTGGATTTAGAGTTCCAAATACACGTATCCCTATAGGAGAAAACACAGTGAAACCTCAAAATGAAAACGGTTATTGCAAACGAACGGTTTAACCTAGAAGAACGAAATTTGGTGAGGAAATTGGGATTGGTGTACTGATCATTACCTGAAAGTATCATCAAGATTGGGTGAAAAAGTGTTTTCTTAGATTTCAGGCAACTCGTAGTTTTTTGGAAGCTTGGCAAGCCCTTTCCATGAAAGTGATTCTCGTCAGTCTCTGCTTAGGGCTACTTCAACAGCAAACAAACCATAGAGATAGAACTTGAAACTGCTTTATTGTGTCAAGTTTCAAAGAGCTAGCACAAACCGTGTTTGATTTAGAGTTCCAAATACATGTATCCATATAGGAGAAAACAGAGTGAAACCTCAAAATGAAAACGGTTACTGGAAATGAACGGTTTAACCTAGAAGAACGAAATTCGGCGAGCTATGTGGGAATGGAGTACTGATCATTACCTGAAAGTATCATCAAGATTGGTTGAAAAAGTGTTTGCTGAGATTTCAGGCAACTCGTAGTTTTTTGGAAGCTGGCAAGCCCTTTCCATGAAAGTGATTCTCATCAGTCTCTGCTTAGGGCTACATCAACAGCAAACAAAGCATAGAGATAGATCTTGAAACTGCTTTATTGTGTCAAGTTTCAAAGTGCTAGCACAAACCGTGTTGGATTTAGAGTTCCAAATACACGTATCCCTATAGGAGAAAACACAGTGAAACCTCAAAATGAAAACGGTTACTGCAAACGAACGGTTTAACCTAGAAGAACGAAATTTGGCGAGCCAAGTGGGATTGGTGTACTGATCATTACCTGAAAGTATCATCAAGATTGGGTGAAAAAGTGTTTGCTGAGATTTCAGGCAACTCATTGTTTTTTGGAAGCTTGGCAAGCCCTTTCCATGAAAGTGATTCTCGCCAGTCTCTGCTTAGGGCTACTTCAACAGCAAACAAACCATAGAGATAGAACTTGAAACTGCTTTATTGTGTCAAGTTTCAAAGTGCTGGCACAAACCGTGTTTGATTTAGAGTTCCAAATACATGTATCCCTATAGGAGAAAACAGAGTGAAACCTCAAAATGAAAACGGTTACTGGAAATGAACGGTTTAACCTAGAAGAATGAAATTCGGCGAGCTAAGTGGGAATGGAGTACTGATCATTACCTGAAAGTATCATCAAGATTGGGTGAAAAAGTGTTTGCTGAGATTTCAGGCAACTCGTAGTTTTTTGGAAGCTGGCAAGCCCTTTCCATGAAAGTGATTCTCATCAGTCTCTGCTTAGGGCTACATCAACAGCAAACAAAGCATAGAGATAGATCTTGAAACTGCTTTATTGTGTCAAGTTTCAAAGTGCTAGCACAAACCGTGTTGGATTTAGAGTTCCAAATACACGTATCCCTATAGGAGAAAACACAGTGAAACCTCAAAATGAAAACGGTTACTGCAAACGAACGGTTTAACCTAGAAGAACGAAATTTGGCGAGCCAAGTGGGATTGGTGTACTGATCATTACCTGAAAGTATCATCAAGATTGGGTGAAAAAGTGTTGCTGAGATATCAAGCAACTCGTACTTTTTTGGAAGCTTGGCAACCCCTTTCCATGAAAGTGATTCTCGCCGGTCTCTGCTTAGGGCTACATCAACAGCAAACAAACCATAGAGATAGAACTTGAAACTGCTTTATTGTGTCAAGTTTCAAAGAGCTAGCACAAACCGTGTTTGATTTAGAGTTCCAAATAAATGTACCCTATAGGAGAAAACAGAGTGAAACATCAAAATGAAAACGGTTACTGCAAACGAACGGTTTAACCTAGAAGAACGAAATTTGGTGAGGAAATTGGGATTGGTGTACTGATCATTACCTGAAAGTATCATCAAGATTCGTGAAAAAGTGTTTGCTGAGATTTCAGGCAACTCGTAGTTTTTTGGAAGCTTGGCAAGCCCTTTCCATGAAAGTGATTCTCGCAAGTCTCTGCTTAGGGATACATCAACAGCAAACAAACCATAGACATAGAACTTGAAACTGCTTTATTGTGTCAAGTTTCAAAGAGCTAGCACAAACCGTGTTTGATTTATAGTTCCAAATACATGTATCCCTATAGGAGAAAACAGAGTGAAACCTCAAAATTAAAACCCTTACTGCAAAGGAATGGTTTAACCTAGAAGAACGAAATTTGGCGAGCCAAGTGGGATTGGTGTACTGATCATTACCTGAAAGTATCATCAAGATTGGGTGAAAAAGTGTTTGCTGAGATTTCAGGCAACTCATAGTTTTTTGGAAGCTTTCCAAACCCTTTCCATGAAAGTGATTCTCGCCGATCTCTGCTTAGGGCTACATCAACAGGAAACAAACCATAGTGATAGAACTTGAAACTGCTTTATTGTGTCAAGTTTCAAAGAGCTAGCAAAAACCGTGTTTGATTTAGAGTAACAAATAAATGTATCCCTATAGGAGAAAACAGAGTGAAACCTCAAAATGAAAACGGTTACTGCAAACGAACAGTTTAACATAGAAGAACGAAATTTGGCGAGCCAAGTGGGATTGGTGTACTGATCATTACCTGAAAGTATCATCAAGATTGGGTGAAAAAGTGTTTGCTGAGATTTCAGGCAACTCGTAGTTTTTTGGAAGCTTGGCAAGCCCTTTCCATGAAAGTGATTCTCGCCAGTCTCTGCTTAATGCTACATCAACAGCAAACAAACCAGAGATAGAACTTGAAACTGCTTTATTGTGTCAAATTTCAAAGAGGTAGCACAAACCATGTTTGATTTAGAGTTCCAAATACATGTATCCCTATAGGAGAAAACAGAGTGAAACCTCAAAATGAAAACCCTTACTGCAAAGGAATGGTTTAAACCTAGAAGAACAAAATTTGGCGAGCCAAGTGGGATTGGTGTACTGATCATTACCTGAAAGTATCATCAAGATTCGGTGAAAAAGTGTTTGCTGAGATTTCAGGCAACTCGTAGTTTTTGGAAGCTTGGCAAGCCCTTTCCATGAAAGTGATTCTCGCCAGTCTCTGCTTAGGGCTACATCAACAGCAAACAAACCATAGAGATAGAACTTGAAACTGCTTTATTGTGTCAAGTTTCAAAGAGCTAGCACACACCGTGTTTGATTTAGAGTTCCAAATACATGTATCCCTATAGGAGAAAACTGAGTGAAACACAAAATGAAAACGTTTACTGCAAACGTACGGTTTAACCTAGAAAAACGAAATTTGGTGAGCCAAGTGGATTGGTGTACTGATCATTACCTGAAAGTATCATCAAGATTGGGTGAAAAAGTGATTGCTGATATTTCAGGCAACTCGTAGTTTTTTGGAAGCTTGGCAAGCCCTTTCCATGAAAGTGATTCTCGCCAGTCTCTGCTTAGGGCTACATCAACAGCAAACAAACCATAGTGATAGAACTTGAAACTGATTTATTGTGTCAAGTTTCAAAGAGCTAGCAAAAACCGTGTTTGATTTAGAGTTCCAAATAAATGTATCCCTATAGGAGAAAACAGAGTGAAACATCAAAATGAAAACGGTTACTGCAAACGAACGGTTTAACCTAGAAGAACGAAATTTGGTGAGGAAATTGGGATTGGTGTACTGATCATTACCTGAAAGTATCATCAAGATTCAGTGAAAAAGTGTTTGCTGAGATTTCAGGTAACTCGTAGTTTTTTGGAAGCTTGACAAGCCCTTTCCATGAAAGTGATTCTCGCCAGTCTCTGCTTAGGGATACATCAACAGCAAACAAACCATACAGATAGAACTTGAAACTGCTTTATTGTGTCAAGTTTGAAAGAGCCGGCACAAACCGTGTTTGATTTAGAGTTCCAAATACATGTATCTCTATAGGAGACAACAGAGTGAAACCTCAAAATGAATACGGTTACTGCAAACGAACGGTTTAATCTAGAAGAACGAAATTTGGCGATCCACGTGGGATTGGTGTACTGATCATTACCTGAAAGTATCATCAAGATTGGGTGAAAAAGTGTTTGCTGAGATTTCAGGCAACTCATAGTTTTTTGGAAGCTTGGCAACCCCTTTCCATGAAAGTGATTCTCGCCAGTCTCTGCTTAGGGCTACATTAACAGCAAACGAACCATAGAGATAGAATTTGAAACTGCTTTATTGTGTCAACTTTCAAAGAGCCAAAACAAACCGTGTTTGATTTAGAGTTCCAAATACATGTATCTCTATAGAAGAAAACAGAGTGAATCCTCAAAATGAAAACGGTTACTGCAAACGAACGGTTTAACCTAGAAGAACGAAATTTGGCGAGCCAAGTGGGATTGGTGTACTGATCATTACCTGAAAGTATCATCAAGATTGGGTGAAAAAGTGTTTGCTGAGATTTCAGGCAACTCGTAGTTTTTTGGAAGCTTGGCAACCCCTTTCCATGGAAGTAATTCTCGCCAGTCTCTGCTTAGGGCTACATCAACAGCAAACAAACCATAGAGATAGAACTTGAGACTGCTTTATTGTGTCAAGTTTCAAAGAGCTAGCACAAACCGTGTTTGATTTAGAGTTCCAAATACATGTATCCGTATAGGAGAAAACAGAGTGAAACCTCAAAATGAAAACGGTTACTGCAAACGAACGGTTTAACCTAGAAGAACGAAATTTGGCGAGCCAAGTGGGATTGGTGTACTGATCAATACCTGAAAGTATCATCAAGATTGGGTGAAAAAGTGTCTGCTGAGATTTCAGGCAACTCGTAGTTTTTTGGAAGCTGGCAAGCCCTTTCCATGAAAGTGATTCTCATCAGTCTCTGCTTAGGGCTACATCAACAGCAAACAAACCATAGAGAAAGATCTTGAAACTGCTTTATTGTGTCAAGTTTCAAAGTGCTAGCACAAACCGTGTTGGATTTAGAGTTCCAAATACACGTATCCCTATAGGAGAAAACACAGTGAAACCTCAAAATTAAAACGGTTACTGCAAACGAACGGTTTAACCTAGAATAACGAAATTTGGCGAGCCAAGTGGGATTGGTGTACTGATCATTACCTGAAAGTATCATCAAGATTGGGTGAAAAAGTGTTGCTGAGATTTCAAGCAACTCGTAGTTTTTTGGAAGCTTGGCAACCCCTTTCCATGAAAGGGATTCTCGCCGGTCTCTGCTTAGGGCTACATCAACAGCAAACAAACCATAGAGATAGAACTTGAAACTGCTTTATTGTGTCAAGTTTCAAAGAGCTAGCACAAACCGTGTTTGATTTAGAGTTCCAAATACATGTATCCCTATAGGAGAAAACTGAGTGAAACACAAAATGAAAACGATTACTGCAAACGTATGGTTTAACCTATAAGAACGAAATTTGGTGAGCCAAGTGGGATTGGTGTACTGATCATTACCTGAAAGTATCATCAAGATTGGGTGAAAAGGTGTTTGCTGAGATTTCAGGCAACTCATAGTTTTTTGGAAGCTTGGCAAACCCTTTCCATGAAAGTGATTCTCGCCGGTCTCTGCTTAGGGCTACATCAACAGCAAACAAACCATAGTGATAGAACTTGAAACTGCTTTATTGTGTCAAGTTTCAAACAGCTAGCAAAAACCGTGTTTGATTTAGAGTAACAAATAAATGTATCCCTATAGGAGAAAACAGAGTGAAACCTCAAAATGAAAACGGTTACTGCAAACGAACAGTTTAACATAGAAGAACGAAATTTGGCGAGCCAAGTGGGATTGGTGTACTGATCATTACCTGAAAGTATCATCAAGATTGGGTGAAAAAGTGTTTGCTGAGATTTCAGGCAACTCATAGTTTTTTGGAAGCTTGGCAAGCCCTTTCCAGGAAAGTGATTCTCGCCAGTCTCTGCTTAATGCTACATCAACAGCAAACAAACCAGAGATAGAACTTGAAACTGCTTTATTGTGTCAAATTTCAAAGAGGTAGCACAAACCATGTTTGATTTAGAGTTCCAAATACATGTATCCCTATAGGAGAAAACAGAGTGAAACCTCAAAATTAAAACCCTTACTGCAAAGGAATGGTTTAACCTAGAAGAACGAAATTTGGCGAGCCAAGTGGGATTGGTGTACTGATCATTACCTGAAAGTATCATCAAGATTGGGTGAAAAGTGATTGCTGATATTTCAGGCAACTCGTAGTTTTTTGGAAGCTTGGCAAGCCCTTTCCATGAAAGTGATTCTCGCCAGTCTCTGCTTAGGGCTACATCAACAGCAAACAAACCATAGTGATAGAACTTGAAACTGATTTATTGTGTCAAGTTTCAAAGAGCTAGCAAAAACCGTGTTTGATTTAGAGTTCCAAATAAATGTATCCCTATAGGAGAAAACAGAGTGAAACATCAAAATGAAAACGGTTACTGCAAACGAACGGTTTAACCTAGAAGAACGAAATTTGGTCAGGAAATTGGGATTGGTGTACTGATCATTACCTGAAAGTATCATCAAGATTCGGTGAAAAAGTGTTTGCTGAGATTTCAGGCAACTCGTAGTTTTTTGGAAGCTTGGCAGGCCCTTTCCATGAAAGTGATTCTCGCAAGTCTCTGCTTAGGGCTACATCAACAGCAAACAAACCATAGACATAGAACTTGAAACTGTTTATTGTGTCAAGTTTCAAAGAGCTAGCACAAACCGTGTTTGATTTATAGTTCCAAATACATGTATCCCTATAGGAGAAAACAGAGTGAAACCTCAAAATTAAAACCCTTACTGCAAAGGAATGGTTTAACCTAGAAGAACGAAATTTGGCGAGCCAAGTGGGATTGGTGTACTGATCATTACCTGAAAGTATCATCAAGATTGGGTGAAAAGGTGTTTGCTGAGATTTCAGGCAACTCTTATTTTTTTGCAAGCTTGGCAAGCCCTTTCAATGAAAGTGATTCTCGCCGGTCTCTGCTTAGGGCTACATCAACAGCAAACAAACCATAGTGATAGAACTTGAAACTGCTTTATTGTGTCAAGTTTCAAAGAGCTAGCACAAACCGTGTTTGATTTATAGTTCCAAATACATGTATCCCTATAGGAGAAAACAGAGTGAAACCTCAAAATTAAAACCCTTACTGCAAAGGAATGGTTTAACCTAGAAGAACGAAATTTGGCGAGCCAAGTGGGATTCGTGTACTGATCATTACCTGAAAGTATCATCAAGATTGGGTGAAAAGGTGTTTGCTGAGATTTCAGGCAACTCATAGTTTTTTGGAAGCTTGGCAAACCCTTTCCATGAAAGTGATTCTCGCCGGTCTCTGCTTAGGGCTACATCAACAGCAAACAAACCATAGTGATAGAACTTGAAACTGCTTTATTGTGTCAAGTTTCAAAGAGCTAGCAAAAACCGTGTTTGATTTAGAGTAACAAATAAATGTATCCCTATAGGAGAAAACAGAGTGAAACCTCAAAATGAAAACGGTTACTGCAAACGAACAGTTTAACATCGAAGAACGAAATTTGGCGAGCCAAGTGGGATTGGTGTACTGATCATTACCTGAAAGTATCATCAAGATTGGGTGAAAAATTGTTTGCTGAGATTTCAGGGAACTCGTAGTTTTTTGGAAGCTTGGCAAACCCTTTCCATGAAAGTGATTCTCGCAAGTCTCTGCTTAATGCTACATCAACAGCAAACAAACCAGAGATAGAACTTGAAACTGCTTTATTGTGTCAAATTTCAAAGAGGTAGCACAAACCATGTTTGATTTAGAGTTCCAAATACATGTATCCCTATAGGAGAAAACAGAGTGAAACCTCAAAATGAAAACCCTTACTGCAAAGGAATGGTTTAACCTAGAAGAACAAAATTTGGCGAGCCAAGTGGGATTGGTGTACTGATCATTACCTGAAAGTATCATCAAGATTCGGTGAAAAAGTGTTTGCTGAGATTTCAGGCAACTCGTAGTTTTTGGAAGCTTGGCAAGCCCTTTCCATGAAAGTGATTCTCGCCAGTCTCTGCTTAGGGCTACATCAACAGCAAACAAACCATAGAGAAAGAACTTGAAACTGCTTTATTGTGTCAAGTTTCAAAGAGCTAGCACACACCGTGTTTGATTTAGAGTTCCAAATACATGTATCCCTATATGAGAAAACTGAGTGAAACACAAAATGAAAACGTTTACTGCAAACGTACGGTTTAACCTAGAAAAACGAAATTTGGTGAGCCAAGTGGGATTGGTGTACTGATCATTACCTGAAAGTATCATCAAGATTGGGTGAAAAAGTGATTGCTGATATTTCAGGCAACTCGTAGTTTTTTGGAAGCTTGGCAAGCCCTTTCCATGAAAGTGATTCTCGCCAGTCTCTGCTTAGGGCTACATCAACAGCAAACAAACCATAGTGATAGAACTTGAAACTGATTTATTGTGTCAAGTTTCAAAGAGCTAGCAAAAACCGTGTTTGATTTAGAGTTCCAAATAAATGTATCCCTATAGGAGAAAACAGAGTGAAACATCAAAATGAAAACGGTTACTGCAAACGAACGGTTTAACCTAGAAGAACGAAATTTGGTGAGGAAATTGGGATTGGTGTACTGATCATTACCTGAAAGTATCATCAAGATTCGGTGAAAAAGTGTTTGCTGAGATTTCAGGCAACTCGTAGTTTTTTGGAAGCTTGGCAAGCCCTTTCCATGAAAGTGATTCTCGCCAGTCTCTGCTTAGGGCTACATCAACAGCAAACAAACCATAGACATAGAACTTGAAACTGCTTTATTGTGTCAAGTTTCAAAGAGCTAGCACAAACCGTGTTTGATTTATAGTTCCAAATACATGTATCCCTATAGGAGAAAACAGAGTGAAACCTCAAAATTAAAACCCTTACTGCAAAGGAATGGTTTAACCTAGAAGAACGAAATTTGGCGAGCCAAGTGGGATTGGTGTACTGATCATTACCTGAAAGTATCATCAAGATTGGGTGAAAAGGTGTTTGCTGAGATTTCAGGCAACTCTTAGTTTTTTGGAAGCTTGGCAAGCCCTTTCAATGAAAGTGATTCTCGCCGGTCTCTGCTTAGGGCTACATCAACAGCAAACAAACCATAGTGATAGAACTTGAAACTGCTTTATTGTGTCAAGTTTCAAAGAGCTAGCAAAAACCGTGTTTGATTTAGAGTTCCAAATACATGTATCCCTATAGGAGAAAACAGAGTGAAACCTCAAAATTAAAACCCTTACTGCAAAGGAATGGTTTAACCTAGAAGAACGAAATTTGGCGAGCCAAGTGGGATTGGTGTACTGATCATTACCTGAAAGTATCATCAAGATTGGGTGAAAAAGTGTTTGCTGATATTTCAGGCAACTTGTAGTTTTTTGGAAGCCTGGCAAGCCCTTTCCATGAAAGTGATTCTCGCCAGTCTCTGCTTAATGCTACATCAACAGCAAACAAACCAGAGATAGAACTTGAAACTGCTTTATTGTGTCAAATTTCAAAGAGGTAGCACAAACCATGTTTGATTTAGAGTTCCAAATACATGTATCCCTATAGGAGAAAACAGAGTGAAACCTCAAAATGAAAACCCTTACTGCAAAGGAATGGTTTAACCTAGAAGAACAAAATTTGGCGAGCCAAGTGGGATTGGTGTACTGATCATTACCTGAAAGTATCATCAAGATTGGGTGAAAAAGTGTTTGCTGAGATTTCAGGCAACTCGTAGTTTTTGGAAGCTTGGCAAGCCCTTTCCATGAAAGTGATTCTCGCCAGTCTCTGCTTAGGGCTACATCAACAGCAAACAAACCATAGAGATAGAACTTGAAACTGCTTTATTGTGTCAAGTTTCAAAGAGCTAGCACACACCGTGTTTGATTTAGAGTTCCAAATACATGTATCCCTATAGGAGAAAACTGAGTGAAACATCAAAATGAAAACGGTTTACTGCAAACGTACGGTTTAACCTAGAAAAACGAAATTTGGTGAGCCAAGTGGGATTGGTGTACTGATCATTACCTGAAAGTATCATCAAGATTGGGTGAAAAAGTGATTGCTGATATTTCAGGCAACTCGTAGTTTTTTGGAAGCTTGGCAAGCCCTTTCCATGAAAGTGATTCTCGCCAGTCTCTGCTTAGGGCTACATCAACAGCAAACAAACCATAGTGATAGAACTTGAAACTGATTTATTGTGTCAAGTTTCAAAGAGCTAGCAAAAACCGTGTTTGATTTAGAGTTCCAAATAAATGTATCCCTATAGGAGAAAACAGAGTGAAACATCAAAATGAAAACGGTTACTGCAAACGAACGGTTTAACCTAGAAGAACGAAATTTGGTGAGGAAATTGGGATTGGTGTACTGATCATTACCTGAAAGTATCATCAAGATTCGGTGAAAAAGTGTTTGCTGAGATTTCAGGTAACTCGTAGTTTTTTGGAAGCTTGACAAGCCCTTTCCATGAAAGTGATTCTCGCCAGTCTCTGCTTAGGGATACATCAACAGCAAACAAACCATACAGATAGAACTTGAAACTGCTTTATTGTGTCAAGTTTGAAAGAGCCGGCACAAACCGTGTTTGATTTAGAGTTCCAAATACATGTATCTCTATAGGAGACAACAGAGTGAAACCTCAAAATGAATACGGTTACTGCAAACGAACGGTTTAATCTAGAAGAACGAAATTTGGCGATCCACGTGGGATTGGTGTACTGATCATTACCTGAAAGTATCATCAAGATTGGGTGAAAAAGTGTTTGCTGAGATTTCAGGCAACTCATAGTTTTTTGGAAGCTTGGCAACCCCTTTCCATGAAAGTGATTCTCGCCAGTCTCTGCTTAGGGCTACATTAACAGCAAACGAACCATAGAGATAGAATTTGAAACTGCTTTATTGTGTCAACTTTCAAAGAGCCAAAACAAACCGTGTTTGATTTAGAGTTCCAAATACATGTATCTCTATAGAAGAAAACAGAGTGAATCCTCAAAATGAAAACGGTTACTGCAAACGAACGGTTTAACCTAGAAGAACGAAATTTGGCGAGCCAAGTGGGATTGGTGTACTGATCATTACCTGAAAGTATCATCAAGATTGGGTGAAAAAGTGTTTGCTGAGATTTCAGGCAACTCGTAGTTTTTTGGAAGCTTGGCAACCCCTTTCCATGGAAGTAATTCTCGCCAGTCTCTGCTTAGGGCTACATCAACAGCAAACAAACCATAGAGATAGAACTTGAGACTGCTTTATTGTGTCAAGTTTCAAAGAGCTAGCACAAACCGTGTTTGATTTAGAGTTCCAAATACATGTATCCGTATAGGAGAAAACAGAGTGAAACCTCAAAATGAAAACGGTTACTGCAAACGAACGGTTTAACCTAGAAGAACGAAATTTGGCGAGCCAAGTGGGATTGGTGTACTGATCAATACCTGAAAGTATCATCAAGATTGGGTGAAAAAGTGTCTGCTGAGATTTCAGGCAACTCGTAGTTTTTTGGAAGCTGGCAAGCCCTTTCCATGAAAGTGATTCTCATCAGTCTCTGCTTAGGGCTACATCAACAGCAAACAAACCATAGAGAAAGATCTTGAAACTGCTTTATTGTGTCAAGTTTCAAAGTGCTAGCACAAACCGTGTTGGATTTAGAGTTCCAAATACACGTATCCCTATAGGAGAAAACACAGTGAAACCTCAAAATTAAAACGGTTACTGCAAACGAACGGTTTAACCTAGAATAACGAAATTTGGCGAGCCAAGTGGGATTGGTGTACTGATCATTACCTGAAAGTATCATCAAGATTGGGTGAAAAAGTGTTGCTGAGATTTCAAGCAACTCGTAGTTTTTTGGAAGCTTGGCAACCCCTTTCCATGAAAGGGATTCTCGCCGGTCTCTGCTTAGGCTACATCAACAGCAAACAAACCATAGAGATAGAACTTGAAACTGCTTTATTGTGTCAAGTTTCAAAGAGCTAGCACAAACCGTGTTTGATTTAGAGTTCCAAATACATGTATCCCTATAGGAGAAAACTGAGTGAAACACAAAATGAAAACGATTACTGCAAACGTATGGTTTAACCTATAAGAACGAAATTTGGTGAGCCAAGTGGGATTGGTGTACTGATCATTACCTGAAAGTATCATCAAGATTGGGTGAAAAGGTGTTTGCTGAGATTTCAGGCAACTCATAGTTTTTTGGAAGCTTGGCAAACCCTTTCCATGAAAGTGATTCTCGCCGGTCTCTGCTTAGGGCTACATCAACAGCAAACAAACCATAGTGATAGAACTTGAAACTGCTTTATTGTGTCAAGTTTCAAACAGCTAGCAAAAACCGTGTTTGATTTAGAGTAACAAATAAATGTATCCCTATAGGAGAAAACAGAGTGAAACCTCAAAATGAAAACGGTTACTGCAAACGAACAGTTTAACATAGAAGAACGAAATTTGGCGAGCCAAGTGGGATTGGTGTACTGATCATTACCTGAAAGTATCATCAAGATTGGGTGAAAAAGTGTTTGCTGAGATTTCAGGCAACTCATAGTTTTTTGGAAGCTTGGCAAGCCCTTTCCAGGAAAGTGATTCTCGCCAGTCTCTGCTTAATGCTACATCAACAGCAAACAAACCAGAGATAGAACTTGAAACTGCTTTATTGTGTCAAATTTCAAAGAGGTAGCACAAACCATGTTTGATTTAGAGTTCCAAATACATGTATCCCTATAGGAGAAAACAGAGTGAAACCTCAAAATTAAAACCCTTACTGCAAAGGAATGGTTTAACCTAGAAGAACGAAATTTGGCGAGCCAAAGTGGGATTGGTGTACTGATCATTACCTGAAAGTATCATCAAGATTGGGTGAAAAGTGATTGCTGATATTTCAGGCAACTCGTAGTTTTTTGGAAGCTTGGCAAGCCCTTTCCATGAAAGTGATTCTCGCCAGTCTCTGCTTAGGGCTACATCAACAGCAAACAAACCATAGTGATAGAACTTGAAACTGATTTATTGTGTCAAGTTTCAAAGAGCTAGCAAAAACCGTGTTTGATTTAGAGTTCCAAATAAATGTATCCCTATAGGAGAAAACAGAGTGAAACATCAAAATGAAAACGGTTACTGCAAACGAACGGTTTAACCTAGAAGAACGAAATTTGGTCAGGAAATTGGGATTGGTGTACTGATCATTACCTGAAAGTATCATCAAGATTCGGTGAAAAAGTGTTTGCTGAGATTTCAGGCAACTCGTAGTTTTTTGGAAGCTTGGCAAGCCCTTTCCATGAAAGTGATTCTCGCAAGTCTCTGCTTAGGGCTACATCAACAGCAAACAAACCATAGACATAGAACTTGAAACTGTTTATTGTGTCAAGTTTCAAAGAGCTAGCACAAACCGTGTTTGATTTATAGTTCCAAATACATGTATCCCTATAGGAGAAAACAGAGTGAAACCTCAAAATTAAAACCCTTACTGCAAAGGAATGGTTTAACCTAGAAGAACTGGGCGACCAAGTGGGATTGGTACACAGAACATTACCTGAAAGTATCATCAAGATTGGGTAAAAAAATGTTTGCTGAGATTTCAGGCCTCTCGTAGTTTTTTGGAAGCTTGGCCAGCCCTTTCCATGAAAGTGATTTTCACCAGTCTCTGCTTAGGGCTACATCAACAGAAAACAAACCATAGAGATAGAACTTGAGACTGCTTTATTGTGTCAAGTTTCAAAGAGCTAGCACAAACCGTGTTTGATTTAGCGTTCCAAATACATGTATCCCTATAAGAGAAAACAGAGTGAAACCAAAAATGAAAACGGTTACTGCAAACGAACGGTTTAACCTAGAAGAACGAAATTTGGCGAGCCAAGTGGGATAGCTGTACTGATCTTTACCTCAAAGTATCATCAAGATGGTTGAAAAAGTGTTTACTTAGATTTCAGGAAACTCGTAGTTTTTTGGAAGCTTGGCAACCCCTTTCCATGAAAGTGATTCTCGCCAGTCTCTGCTTAGGGCTACATCAACAGCAAACAAACCATGAAGATAGAACTTGAAACTGATTCATTGTGTGAAGTTTCAAAGAGCTAGCACAAACCGTGTTTGATTTAGAGTTCCAAATACATGTATCCCTATATGAGAAAACAGAGTGAAACCTCAAAATGAAAACGGTTATTGCAAATGAACGGTTTAACCTAGAAGAATGAAATTTGGCGAGCCAAGTGTGATTAGTGTACTGATCCTTACCTGAAAGTATCATCAAGATTGTGTGAAAAAGTGTTTGCTGAGATTTCAGGCAACTCCTAGTTTTTTGGAAGCTTGGAAACCCCTTTTTTTGAAAGTGATTCTCGCCAGGCTCTGCTTAAAGTTACATCAATTGCAAACAAACCATAGAGGTAGAACTTGAAACTGCTTTATTGTGTCATGTTTAAAAGAGCTAGCACAAACCGTGTTTGATTTAGAGTTCCAAATACATGTATCCCTATAGGAGAAAACAGAGTGAAACCTCAAAATTAAAACGGTTACTGCAAACGAACGGTTTAACCTACAAGAACGAAATTTGGCCAGCCAAGTGGGATTGGTGTACTGATCATTACCTGAAAGTATCACCAAGATTGTATGAAAAAGTGTTTGCTGAGATTTCAGGCAACTCGTAGTTTTTGGAAGCTTGGCAATCCCTTTCCATGAAAGTGATTCTAGCCA
Source organism: Ictidomys tridecemlineatus (assembly GCF_052094955.1). Lineage (NCBI taxonomy): Eukaryota > Metazoa > Chordata > Mammalia > Rodentia > Sciuridae > Ictidomys > Ictidomys tridecemlineatus. The sequence goes on along the minus strand of NW_027521146.1, from coordinate 7,142 downwards.
GTCTCTGCTTAGGGTTACAACAACAGCAAACAAACCAAAGAGATAGAACTTGAGACTGCTTTATTGTGTCAAGTTTTAAAGAGCTAGCACAAACCGTGTTTGATTTAGAGATCCAAATACATGTATCCCGATAGGAGAAAACAGAGTGAAACCTCAAAATGAAAACGGTTACTGCAAACGAATGGTTTAACCTAGAAGACGAAATTTGGCGAGCCACGGGGGATTGTGTACTGATAATTACCTGAAAGTATCATCAAATTGGGTGAAAAAGTGTTTGCTGAGATTTCAGTCAACTCGTAGTTTTTTGGAAGCTTGGCAACCCCTTTTCATGAAAGTGATTCTCGCCAGTCTCTGCTTAGGGCTACATCAACAGCAAACAAACCATAGAGGTAGAACTTGAAACTGCTTTATTGTGTCAAGTTTCAAAGAGCTAGCACAAACCATATTTGATTTAGAGTTCCAAATACATGTATTCCTATAGGAGAAAACAGAGTGAAACCTCAAAATGATAATGGTTACTGCTAACGGTTAATGGTTTAACCTAAAAGAACAAAATTTGGCGAGCCAAGTGAAATTAGTGTACTGATTATTACCTGAAAGTATCATCAAGATTGGGTGAAAAAGTGTTTGCTGAGATTTCAGGCAACTCTTAGTTTTTTGGAAGCTTGGCAACCCCTTTCCATGAAAGAGATTCTCGCCAGTCTCTGCTTAGGGCTACATCAAAAGCAAACAAACCATAGAGATAGAACTTGAGACTGCTTTATTGTGTCAAGTTTCAAAGAGCTAGCACATACCGTGATTGATTTAGAGTTAATAATACATGTAACCATATAGGAGAAAACAGAGTGAAACCTCAAAATGAAAACGGTTACTGCAAACGAACGGTTTAACCTAGAAGAACGAAATTTGGCGAGCCAAGTGGGATTGGTGTACTGATCACTACCTGAAAGTATCATCAAGATTGGGTGAAAAAGTGTTTGCTGAGATTTCAGGCAACTCGTACTTTTTGGAACTTGGCAACCCCTTTCCATGAAAGTGATTCTCGCAAGTCTCTGCTAAGGGCTACATGAACAGCAAGCAAACCATAATGATAGAATTTGAAACTGCTTTATTGTGTCAAGTTTCAAAGAGCTAGCACAAACCGTGTTTGATTTAGAGTTCCAAATACATGTATCCATCCCTATAGGAGAAAACAGATTGAAACTACAACATGAAAACGGTTACTGCAAACGAACGGTTTAACCTCGAAGAACAAAATTTGTCGAGCCAAGTGGGAATGGTGTAGTGATCATTACCTGAAAGTATTATCAAGATTGGGTGAAAAAGTGTTTGCTGAGATTTCAGGCAACTCGTAGTTTTTTGGAAGTTTGGCAACCCCTTTCCATGAAAGTGATTCTCGCCAGTCTCTGCTTAGTGCTACATCAACAGCAAACAAACCATAGAGATAGAACTTGAAACTGCTTTATTGTGTCAAGTTCTAAGAGCTAGCACAAACCGTGTTTCATTTACAGTTTCAAATACATGTATCCCTATAGGAGAAAAGAGAGTGAAACCTCAAAATGAAAACGGTTACTGCAAACGAACGGTTTAACCTAGAAGAACGAAATTTGGTGAGTCAAGTGGGATTGGTGTACTGATCATTACCTGAAAGTATCATCAAGATTGGGTGAAAAACTGTTTGCTGACATTTCAGGCAACTCGTAGTTTTTTGGAAGCTTGGCAAGCCCTTTCCGTGAAAGTGATTCTCGCCGGTCTCTGCTTAGGGCTACATCAACAGCAAACAAACCATAGAGATAGAACTTGAAACTGCTTTATTGTGTCAAGTTTCAAAGAGCTAGCACAAACCGTGTTTGATTTAGATATCCAAATACATGAATCCCTATAGGAGAAAACAGAGTGAAACCTCAAAATGAAAACGGTTACTGCAAACGAATGGTTTAACCTAGAAGAACGAAATTTGGCGAGCCAAGTGGGATTGGAGTACTGATCATTACCTGAAAGTATCATCAAAATTGGGTGAAAAAGTGTTTGCTGAGATTTAAGGCAACCCGTATTTTTCTGGAAGCTTGTCAAGCCGTCTCCATGAAAGTGATTCTCGCCAGTCGCTGCTTAGGACTACATCAACAGCAAACAAACCATAGAGATAGAACTTGAAACTGCTTTATTGTGTCAAGTTTCAAAGAGCTAGCACAAACCGTGTTTGATTTAGAGTTCCAAATACTTGTATCCCTATGGGAGAAAAAAGAGTGAAACCGCAAAATGAAAACAATTACTGCAAATGAACGGTTTAACCTAGAAGAACGAAATTTGGCGAACCAAGTGGTATTGGTGTACTGATCATTACCTGAAAGTATCATCAAGATAGGGTGAAAAAGTGTTTGATGAAATTTCAGCAACTCGTAGTTTTCTGGAAGCTTGGCAACCCCTTTCAATGAAAGTGATTCTCGCCAGTCTCTGCTTAGGGCTACATCAACAGCAAACAAACCATAGAGATAGAACTTGAAACTGGTTTATTGTGTTAAGTTTCAAAGAGCTAGCACAAACCGTGTTTGATGTAGAGTTCCAAATACATGTATCTTTATAGGAGAAAACAGAGTGAAAACTCAAAATGAAAACGGTTACTGCAAACGAACGGTTTAACCTAGAAGAACGAAATTTGGTGAGCCAAGTGGGATTGGTGTACTGACCATTACTTGAAAGTATCATCAAGATTGGGTGAAAATGTGTTTGCTGAGATTTCAGGCAACTCGTACTTTTGGAATCTTGGCAACCCCTTTCCATGAAATTGATTCTCGCCAGTCTCTGCTAAGGGCTACATGAACAGCAAGCAAACCATAATGATAGAATTTGAAACTGCTTTATTGTGTCAAGTTTCAAAGAGCTAGCACAAACCGTGTTTGATTTAGAGTTCCAAATACATGTATCCCTATAGGAGAAAACAGAGTGAAACCACAAAATGAAAACGGTTACTGCAAACGAACGGTTTAACCTAGAAGAACAAAATTTGGCGAGCCAAGTGGGATTGGTGTACTGATCATTACCTGAAAGTATCATCAAGGTTCTGTGAAAAAGTGTTTGCTGAGATTTCAGGAAACTCGTAGTTTTTTAGAAGCTTGGCAATCACTTTCCATGAAAGTGATTCTCGCAAGTCTCTGCTTAGGGCTACATCAACAGCAAATAATCCATAGAGATAGAACTTGAAACTGCTTTATTGTGTCAAGTTTCAAAGAGCTAGCACAAACCGTGTTTCATTTACAGTTTCAAATACATGTATACCTATAGGAGAAAAGAGAGTGAAACCTCAAAATGAAAATGGTTACTGCAAATGAACGGTTTAACCTAGAAGAACGAAATTTGGTGAGTCAAGTGGGATTGGTGTACTGATCATTACCTGAAAGTATCATCAAGATTGGGTGAGAAAGTGTTTGCTGAGATTTCAGGCTACTCCTTGTTTTTTGGAAGCTTGGCAAGCCCTTTCCGTAAAAGTGATTCTCGCCGGTCTCTGCTTAGGGCTACATCAACAGCAAACAAATCATAGATATAGAACTTGAAACTGCTTTATTGTGTCAAGTTTCAAAGAGCTAGCACAATCCGAGTTTGATTTAGAGTTCCAAAAACTTGTGTCCTTATAGGAGAAAACAGAGTGAAACCTCAAAATGAAAACGGTTACTGCAAACGAAAGGTTTAACCTAGAAGAACGTAATTTAAAGAGCCAAGTGGGATTGGTGTACTGATCATTACCTGAAAGTATCATCAAGATTGGGTGAAAACGTGTTTGCTGGGATTTAAGGCAACTCGTAGTTTTTCGGAAGCTTGGCAAGCCCTTTCCATGAATGTGATTCTCGCCAGTCTCTGCTTAGGGCTACATCAACAGAAAACAAACCATAGAGATAGAACTTGAAACTGCTTTATTGTGTCAAGTTTCAAAGAGCTAGCACAAACCGTGTTTGATTTAGAGTTCCAAATACATGTATCCATATAGGAGAAAACAGAGTGAACCCTCAAAATTAAAACGGTTACTGCAAACGAACGGTTTAACCTAGAAGAACGAAATTTGGCGAGCCAAGTGGGATTGGTGTACTGATCATTACCTGAAAGTATCATCAAGCTTGCGTGAAAAAGTGTTTGCTGAGCTTTCAGGCAACTGGTACTTTTTGGAAGCTTGGCAAGCCCTTTCCATGAAAGTGATTCTCGCCAGTCTCTGCTTAGGGCTACATCAACAGCACACAAACCATAGTGATAGAACTGGAAACTGCTTTATTGTGGTAAGTTTCAAATAGCTAGCACAAATCGTGTTTGATTTAGAGTTCCAAATACATGTGTCCCCTTTGGAGAAAAAGAGTGAAACCTCAAAATGAAAACGGTTAGTGCAAACGAACGGTTTAACCTGGAAGAACGAAATTTGGCAAGCCAATTGGGACTGGTGTACTGATCATTACCTGAAAGTATCATCAAGATTGGGTGAAAAAGTGTTTGCTGAGATTTCAGGCAACTCGTAGTTTTTTGGAAGCTTGGCAACCCCTTTCCATGAAAGTGATTCTCGACAGTCTCTGCTTAGGGTTACATCAACAGCAAAAAAACTATAGTGATAGAATTTGAAACTGCTTTATTGTGTCAAGTTTCAAAGAGCTAGCACAAACCGTGTTTGATTTAGAGTTCCAAATACATGTATCCCTTTTGGAGAAAACAGAGTGAAACCTCAAAATGAAAACGGTTACTGCAAACGAATGGTTTAATGTAGAAGAACGAAATTTGGCGAGCCAAGTGGGATTGGTGTACTGATCATTACCTGAAAGTATCATCAAGACTGGGTGAAAAAGTGTTTGCTGAGATTTCAGGCAACTCATAGTTTTTTGGAAGCTTGGCAAGCCCTCTCCAAGAAAGTGATTCTCGCCAGTCTCTGCTTAGGGCTATATCAACAGCAAACAAACCATAGAGATAGAACTTGAAACTGCTTTATTGTGTAAAGATTCAAAGAGCTAGCACAAACCGGGTTTGAATTAGAGTTCCAAATACATGTATCCCTATAGGAGAAAACAGAGTGAAACCTCAAAATGAAAACGGTTACTGCAAACGAATGGTTTAACCTAGAAGAACGAAATTTGGAGAGCCAAGTGGGATTGGTGTACTGATCATTACCTGAAAGTATCATCAAGATTGGGTGAAAAAGTGTTTGCTGAGATTTCAGGCAACTCGTACTTTTTGGAACTTGGCAACCCCTTTCCATGAAAGTGATTCTCGCCAGTCTCTGCTAAGGGCTACATGAACAGCAAGCAAACCATAATGATAGAATTTGAAACTGCTTTATTGTGTCAAGTTTCAAAGAGCTAGCACAAACCGTGTTTGATTTAGAGTTCCAAATACATGTATCCCTATAGGAGAAAACAGAGTGAAACCACAAAATGAAAACGGTTAGTGCAAACGAACGGTTTAACCTAGAAGAACAAAATTTGGCGAGCCAAGTGGGATTGGTGTACTGATCATTACCTGAAAGTATCATCAATGTTTTGTGAAAAAGTGTTTGCTGAGATTTCAGGAAACTCGTAGTTTTTTAGAAGCTTGGCAATCACTTACCATGAAAGTGATTCTCGTAAGTCTCTGCTTAGGGCTACATCAACAGCAAATAAACCATAGAGATAGAACTTGAAACTGCTTTATTGTGTCAAGTTCTAAGAGCTAGTACAAACCGTGTTTCATTTACAGTTTCAAATACATGTATCCCTATAGGAGAAAAGAGAGTGAAACCTCAAAATGAAAACGGTTACTGCAAACGAACGGTTTAACATAGAAGAACGAAATTTGGTGAGTCAAGTGGGATTGGTGTACTGATCATTACCTGAAAGTATCATCATACCTGAAAGTATCATCAAGATTGGGTGAAAAAAGTGTTTGCTTGATTTCAGGAAACTCGTAGTTTTTTGAAAGCTTGGCAAGCCCTTTCCATGAAAAGTGATTCTCGCCAGTCTCTGCTTAGGGCTACATTAACAGCAAAGAAAACGATGGAGATAGAAATAGAAACTGCTTTATTGTGTCATGTTTCAAAGAGCTAGCGCAAACCATGTTTGATTTAGAGTTCCAAATACATGTATCCCTATAGGAGAAAAACAGAGTGAAACCTCAAAATGAAAATGGTTACTGCAAACAAAACGTTTTAACCTAGAAGAACGAAATTTGGCGAGCCAAGTGGGATTGGTGTACTGATCATTACCTGAAAGTATCATCAAGATTGGGTGAAAAAAGTGTTTGCTGAGATTTCAGGAAACTCGTAGTTTTTTGGAAGCTTGGCAAGCCCTTTCCAGAAAGTGATTCTCGCCAGTCTCTGCTTAGGGCTACATCAACAGCAAACAAACCATAGAGATAGAAACTTGAAAACTGGTTTAGTGTGTCAAGTTTCAAAGAGCTAGCACAAAACCGTGTTTGATTTAGAGTTCCAAATACATGTATCCCTATAGAAGAAAACAGAGTGAAACCTCAAAATGAAAACGGTTACTGCAAACGAACGGTTTAACCTAGAAGAATGAAATTTGGCGAGACAAGTGGGATTGGTGTACTGATCATTACCTGAAAGTATCATCAAGATTGGGTGAAAAATCTGTTTTGCTGAGATTTTCAGGCAACTCGTAGTTTTTTTGGAAGCTTGGCAAGCCCTTTCCATGAAAGTGATTCTCGCCAGTCTCTGCTTAGGGCTACATCAACAGCAAACAAACCATAGAGATAGAAACTTGAAAACTGCTTTATTGTGTTAAGTTTCAAAGAGCTAGCACAAAACCGTGTTTTGATTTAGAGTTCCAAATACATGTATCCCTATAGGAGAAACAGAGTGAAACCTCAAAATGAAAATGGTTACTGCAAACGAACGGTTTAACCTAGAAGAAAGAAATTTGGCGAGCCAAGTGAGATTGGTGTTCTGATCATTACCTGTAAGTATCATCAAGATTGGGTGACAAAGTGTTTGCTGAGATTTGAGGCAACTCGTAGTTTTTGGAAGCTTGGCAAGCCCTCTCCATGAAAGAGATTCTCGCCAGTCTCTGCTTAGGGCTACATCAACAGCAAAACAAACCATAGAGATAGAACTTCAAACTGCTTTATTGTGTCAAGTTTTCATAGAGCTAGCACAAACCGTGTTTGATTTAGATTTCCAA